>NW_027256882.1:163021926-163104426 GCF_029215685.1 Pituophis catenifer annectens
TAAATCAGTGTTTCTATATGTAAAATAAAGAACCAGCTGATTGCTTACTAGCTTTTCAAACATCTTCTAAGATGTTTTTAAGTTATTCAGAAACAGCACAAAGCGAAGGGAAGGGTGTGTTGGGGGCTTGGAAGACCGAAGGATCTACATCTATGCCTTTTTTTCTTTTTTTAATGTTTAGGACACTAGCTATGTTTGAAAGTTTGCTTTTCCGTACCTTAGTGTAGCCTGCCTATTGTACAATAATACAAGATATCATGACTGCCAATGAATTTCATACGTGCGAATATGTGGAAATAGCAGAGAGAAATGCTTACTCAATGTAGTTTATGCAGTCTCCTTCCAGTGAGGTGGTGCTGTCACCCATTATATTTAAGAAAAAAAGAAAAATAATAAGGCAGCACCGCTAGCTATCTTATCACGGGGAAAGTGGGGGTGGGTGAGTGGGAATGCCTGTGCTTTTTTTTTTTTTTTTTTTTTTTTGTGACTTGCTATTTAAATATATCCTGTATGTGGAATCTGTGCATGTATCTTTCTATATGGAGCCAAATAAATTTCTTAGAACGCTGGACAACTGGGTATTTTTGGAAGTGATTTCCTTTCTCTTCCCCCCCCCCCCCCGCGCCAAAAAAGCACGCCCCCCCCCCTCCCCCGCCGTCCCTCTCCGTCTAGGGTATTTTTCCCCCTAGTACTCATCCTTTTAAGGCTTTCAGGAGAGTATCCTAGCGGGTTTAATATAAGTGAGAGACCATAACGTTGATTTAAATATTATCCAGGTGACCACAATAAGTCAAGGTCATAAAACAGTAATGTCAGGACAGTCTTGGTAAGCGCTGGAGGTGGATTTTATGATCTGCAAATATAATGTGCCGCAGCAGTAAAAGATGCATTTAAAGGTGACTGTGGAGGAGGGAAGCAAGTCAGAAGCAGAGCAGCTTTCTTGGGATGCACACTCCTCATAGCTAGGGGTCCCTTTTTTTTCTGTCTGTCTTTCTTTCCACCTTTTTTCTTTCCTTTCTTTTTTCCTTTTTTCTTTTTGAAAGGAAAGACATGCTCCTTTTATCTCCTCCTCCGGAAGAACCGTTTTCTATTATTAAAGAAAAAGAAAAAAAAAAAGAAAGAAAGAAAAGAAGGAATACACTTTTTTTTTAAAGCCACCTCTTGCTCCCAGCGTACCTAGCACAGAGAACGGGAATGTCACGGTGGAAGGCGTGCAGAAGGTAAGACAGACGATTTCTTGGCTGAGATACATGGCTGAGATGCAAGTGGATTTCTCTGAGTGTGTGTGTGTGCGTGTGTGTCTGGGTTTATCTCCCTCCCTCCCTCCCTCCCCCCTCTTCCTGCGTCTACTCAAGGTAAAGGCAGCGTGGATGTGAACTCCACTTTGAGGCGATCTAGGTTTGATCCAGATAGGGCGTCTGGTTTGGTGTCTTAGGACTTGTGGGGGTTGGATCAAGGGGGCTTCCCTGTGCCTGTGTGACAGCTCATTTTCGATCAGAATATGCATGGCTGAAGAATGGTGGTGCATAGATTTCCATGTTGATCCCCTTGGCCACCAAGACCTCCCACCACACCCCTTCCTCTTTCTCCTCTTCCTCCTCTTCCTCCTCTTCTTCCTCTTCCTCCTCCTCTCTTCTTCTTCTTCTTCTTCTTCTTCTTCTTCTTCTTCTTCTTCTTCTTCTTCTTCTTCTTCTTCTTCTTCTTCTTCCTTCTTCCCCCTTTTAAACTTACTTCTGATGAAGTTGAGCTTTCTTTAGAAGGGACACCAAAGAGTCTGAGGTTTTTGGTTTTTGATTTTGTTTTTGTTGGTCGCCAGAGGACTTTGGCACTCCTCAAACACGTTGGAGTTGGGTATTCCCTGAATGTGCCCTTTCGCTTTCAGAGTTTTGGCTGACAGGGACTCTAAAGAAGGGGAAGCAAGGACGTTTGGTGGCATTTTGAACTGTTGTGGGATCACAGACACACACGCATGCCCACGCAGAGACGTTCCTTTGTGGATATTTCTTCCCCACCTCTTTCCCCACCCCACCCCACGCTTCTTTAACTGAAGCTGCGATGGCACTATGCAAGGCAAAATGAATAATGTCAGACCGTAGCCAGTTTGCCAATGAAGGATAGTGGATTGTGCTGTAATTCAGTATATACTAGCAGCTCAACCGCAGACAGACAAGTAGAGTGAGAGAGAGTTGAATGCAGATTCTATTAAAGAGGAAGGAAGGGGAGGGGTGGGAGAAGAGGAGGGGGGAGGAGAGGGGGAATCTTAATGAAGAGATTAAAGATGTTGCCTTAATTCGAAGTATGTTTTCTTAGGGGCTTGGTTATTCCTGTGCTTAGCTTCTAACGTGGGATGAGAAAGCTAGCAGGAACATACCCTGAAGCATAGCCTACGAAGGGACTAAAGATGCTTTCTCTCTCTTTCTTTCTTTCTTTCTTTCTTTCTTTCTTTCTTTCTTTCTTTCTTTCTTTCTTTCTTTCTTTCCTCTCTCTCTCTCTGTCCCCTCCATCCCTTTTTGTCTTTCTTTCTTTCTGGCAGAAATGACTGTGGATCTTTCGCCCTTTTCTGCAGCTGTTCCGTGGTTTAGGTAGTTTCATGTTGTTGGGGTTGGCTTTTAACTCGGCAACAAGAAACTGCCTTAATTACGTCAGTTAGTCTTCATCAAGGGCAACCTTCCTCCCTCACCCACCCCCCACCCCCCCTACCCCGCTTTTTAATTTGACCCCCTTTCCTTTTCCTTTGCTACTCACACGCAGCCAGACGGACGGGTCGGGAGCCTTTATTAAGACAGGGAGCAGGCAAAGCGAACAAATGGTGGTAGACAGACTTCTCTCCCCCCCACACACACACACGCCCCCCTCCGGGGGAAAAATTAGCAAGAGGAAGAGAGAGGGAGAAAAAGAGAGAGAGAGAGAAGGACAGGAGGGCATTTCTGGGGGCAGGGACGCAGGTTCGCCAAACCTCATAACCGTCTCCAACTCACCACACGGCTTCATATACCTTCCCAACAATTCCCCAAGCACTTATGATCGCTTCGTCTGGACTTAAGACGACTCTTGCTGCTTGCTGTTGTTTCTGGCCGACGGGGCTCTCCAGACGGACAAACATGGAGGGGGTCCCTCTCTGAAAATTTCTCGGGTGATTAACGCTTCTAAGTTTAAGATCGGAATAATTGTCTGAATTTGTAGCCTAGGGGTTTTCGGGATTCACCTTTTTTTGCTTTCCTTCTTGGGGGGGAGGGGGGTCCAACCTGGCTTCTTTTGCATCCTGGTTTCTGAAAGGAGCCGAGTTTTGTGAGAAGTGAATGGAGGCTGTGATATGTGCAAGACCTCCCTTTATATGAACGCAGGTGTTCGGTAAATGGCCGGGGAAGACTGAAATTACAGCCCCTTGACTCCCAATGGCAATCTATTGCTGGTATAACCTGCCCGGGACTCTGAGAATCCACTTAGATAAATTATAGTCTTATTATGTTCCTTGGCTTGAAGGTGGCTTGAAGAACAAAGCGGAAAGCGGTACTCTTAGGTCCACAGACCTTCCTCGAGAGCTTGTTCAAGGTTTAACCACGGTGCCTCTTCAAAATGAAATGAGGATTAAAACCAGGAGCTCAGGATTCGGTGTAGTTTACTGAACAGCAGCCATGGATTACAATCTGCTTCTCCCCACCCCCTCTACTAAGTAGCTAAGGAACCCGTTAAGAAAGAAAAGAAAAATCCTTCTGCCCGGTGTTGGGATGAACAAGTTGTTGTAATGGTGATTGTGGTTGCTTTGGTGGATCTGGAGGGTTGAGATTTAAACCGGGCTGCGTGTGCGTATGAGCGCGGAGATTTTCAAGGGGAAAAAAAAAATCCAAGATACCAGGATCGAAGTGGCCAGAGAGAGATCTTCGCCACTGAGCAAATTGGTGCTAAATTAGCTTTTTATCCTTCCAGATGGGGTTCAGGTTTATATTCGGGGAATGGGGGGGGGGAAATCGTGGGGATTTATTCCACTACCACCATCGCGTGCGCACACCCCCCCAAAAAGAAGAAAAGGGTAAAAGAGGCAAACTAGCATTGGAGGAAGAATTCACCCAGTGGTCTGCAACCCACGATCCTTGACTGAGGACAGGAAACGAGAGCAAGGGACAAGGGCAGGAGCCTGGGGCGAGAGACTGCATATACTTCTAATAGACAAGAAATATATTTCCGCAGCTTAAGTACAAAGATGTATAGGGAACCCTGTTTCCTAGTCAAGCTCTAGGACGGCTCCTTTCTAAACACAAATTTTAATTAGAAATAAAGTCTGCCACCACCCCACCCGCCGCAGGGAGGATGTGCCTCTGGTCTTTCACGGGAGAAAGGTTATTTTGCTACTGCTTTGATTCTCGGGCCACTGTTTGCACTGTTCCCCCCACCCTCCTCTACCGTCCCTTCTGAGCCCTCCAGCTCCTTAGCAAACTTTCAGCAGTCGATTGGGGGAGACCTGAGTCTCAGAGACTGAAGGGTGGGGTAGGGTTGGGGGGTGCGTGGATTCCCTTTCCCGAAGGAGAGGGGGCAACCTGGTCTTGACAAAATACCACAAAACGGGTGGAGGGGACGACCAGGACTGTAAGTTCTCAGCTCAACGGTCTAACATCGTTTCCTCCTCTCTGATTTCTGCTATGAAAACTAAAGCCCCGATTTGGGGTTGTAAGCAAGCGAATATACTGGGAGCTACCTTCTTCGAAATCTCTCGGGGGGCCCCCCACCCCCACCCCCAATGTTAAATAATACACCCACGCACGCCCTCCGATTTTTAAACATTTTAATAAGCAAACGAAAGTGCGCCCATTGTGCTTGCTTAGTGTAAAGTCACCGGTCTGCAGATAAATGGCTCGGTCAAAGGCTTTAATTATTCGTCAAAGGCTTTAATTATTCGCCATGGTCCTGAGATAATTGAATTGTTTCATTATGAGCTATAGATAGAAACGTTTTTCCGGCTTCCTGTAAATATACCCCCTATAGCAACATAAAAAAGAATGGGGTAATGGTACTAAGTATCCGTCAGCCATGTGTAGTGTGACTGTTTATGTTTGTGTGTATATGTGTGTGTATATATATATATATATATATATATATATATATATATATATATATATATATATATATATATATATATATATATATATATATATATAATATATATATATATATATCTTTATGTATATGTGTGTATATTTGTGTATACATATCTATGTATCTATGTATGCATATATCTGTGAATACACCTATATGCGTTTATCTCTATGTGTTTCCCACGTTTCCTCTCACATGGGGGGGGGAGAGATCTAAAGTAATGTATGTTTAATCGACCCAAGTCAAGAAATGTAATAAAAATTAAACCCTCCCCTACTGTGTGTTCCCCCTTTAAATGATTCTATTAGAGCTGGGTGTGAGTGAAGAATTTAGAGACTTAAACATTATTGCAGCCTGCTTTTTAATCTCCAATGTCAGAAAAGATGTAATTAGAAAGATTTCTTGCTGTTTTGCGCATTTCTCTCTCTCCTCTCTCAGCAAAATATTGTTTTTCCTTGCTTGCTGGATATGTTTCGTTCTGGGGAGAGGGTTGCTGTTGGTTATGCCTATAAAATATTAGCAACCTAATCGTGCATTTCCAATGTTGCTCCATTTTTCTCGTGTGTGTATGTGTGTGTGTGTTATTGTAATTCTGCATTTCACAGCAGGTGTGACTTCAAAAAGTTTCTCTTTTGCTGTCTAGAGTTTGGTGTTCAAACCTACATGCAATCTTTCTTCCAGTTTTATCTAGGTCGTTTGTTTTTTTCTGACCATTTATGGAAGATGCTGGTAGGGAAAAGAGGCGCACAAGTCATATGTCCAATATAATGTATGCAATGCAATGTATAACTATTTCTGTAAATTAATATAATCTATATAAGTCGATGCAATAAATGTGTATACCTATCTAAATACAGTGATCGCTCAGTGAATGCTCCCAAATAAAGTTTTGTGCATGTATGCCTTTTTATTTTCATACGCAAACAGTATAACTTTTGTTAAGCCTGTGTTGTATTTGCGTCAATACACTGTCTTTCTCTGAATCATGTGAGTATCTTGTGTATTCTATTTTCTGTATAAAATACACTAACATGTATCATGCATATGGACATATGTATTTACAGCAAGAGAGCGTAAGGGAGAATAATTTGTAAAAAAAAAAAAAAACCAACCGTGTATAACCAGGGGAAGGCAATAATCCGAAATAAGATGTTTGGTTTTTTTTTTATTTGGCGGGAGGGCGCGGAGGGTTTTTGGTCTCTACAGAGCATGCATTTGCAAGTATTGGTGAAGGTTTCAGCTTGTTCCATTGCTGTCTGCACGCACACAAGGTATGCTTGCATGCATACAGGGTGCATCTCTGCATATCAAATTTAAAAAAAAAAATGAATTTCAACAGCGTGGCAGAGAATGAAAGGGAGGCATATCTGTAGCTATCATCTCTGTGCAACACCCAATTCTCCTCCCTGGGCTCTTTGCTCTCTTTCCCATTCGCCTTCACCTTTGAGCCACACTCTCATAGTTCCTGGAAAGTTCAAAGGAACAGGAAAAAGAGAGGGTGGCTGGCAGGCAGGCAGGCAGGCTGGCAGCCGCCTCTGCCTGTGTTGTGTTTGTCAAGGGAAAGGTATCCTGACTCAGCTCTAAGAGAGGCTGCTAAGGCCAGGGCAGCAGGTACCACTAATTGAGGACAAGGCCTAGCCCTGGGACTGGTGTGGGGGCCGTGTGTGGGGGGGGGGGGCTTTGAAGAGTGGGGCTAGCATGCTGTCTCTGCCTTTGGCTGAAACTTGCCCTTGTTTATAAATGCTGTCTCTCTCTCTCTCCCCCCCCCCCTCCTGTTTATGTGAACTAACACCTAGCTGGCTGCAAAGCTTCTTGACAGCAGTGAGGCTGAAACAGACCTTAAGGAGCCTTGTTTGTGGGCCAGAGGCTTCATTCTAAGCAGCCTTGGTAGAAAGGAAGAGAATGCTGGAGGTGGGATGGTGGGTTTTGGGCTTGGTTTTTAAACAGAGAAATAGGTGGGGATACATGTACATGTATCAAGGTCCCTTGATACAAACATACATACATACATACATACATACATACATACATACATACATTTTACAGGCACTCCGTTTGGCGAGGACTGGTGTGCACTTTCATTTATTTTTATTTTTACTGTGATTCCTGCTCCCTCCTGTCCCCAATGCAATCTGTTTTGAAATCTATTTACCGTAAAAAGAGAGAGAGAGAGAGAGAGAGAGAGAGAGAGAGAGAGAGAGAGAGAGAGAGAGAGAGAGAGAGAGAGAGAGAGAGAGAGAGAGATATTTGAGATAATGGCGCAGAGGACCGACCGTTTTATGTCTCATTTAAACACTGTTGCCCCTTTGATGTCTCCCAACTTCATCTTGCATTTGTGAATTTCCTCCTCCTGCTGCTGCTGCCATCCTCTTCCTCTCCTGCTCCTCTTTTTTTCTTCTTCTTCTTTTTCCTCCTCCTCCTTCTCCTCCAACCTGAAAATGTTCAAGAAAAACACCCACAACCCAGTGAAATGGATTAGTCCTGAGGTTTAATTGCGCTTCGGAATTTATTGTTCTACTATTCCCCGCCACCAGCAAAGCACTAAAAAGTCTGGCATCTAAAGTCATAACAGCTGACAAAATTCTTAAACCACAATGAAGAGAGTTTTTAAGGGCAGGGAAAAGAGGAGGTGATTAAACAGGTACAGACTCCTGGAGACCAACGTTTAAAATTAAATGTACTGTACATTTTTAAGCCTTCTCCTTTCTTTCTTTCTTTCTTTCTTTCTTTCTTTCTTTCTTTCTTTCTTTCTTTCTTTCTTTCTTTCTTTCTTTCTCTCTTTCTCTCTTTCTTTCTTTCCATCTCCCTCCTACCTTTTATCCTGGGGTTAAATAGAAAGAACATGCTCACAGGAAGTGAAGTCCTATAGCCCATTATTCCTGCAAATGCATTGCTTATACAGAATTATCCCTGAGCCACGCAGTTTAAGAAACGGAGTAAAAAAAAACCAACAACACCGAGATATCCTTGCCCAGCTGAAACGACGTCCTTGCTGTTTTCACCAGCACCTTCCTCTTCCTCCTCACTCTCACCACTGCTACTAGGAACTAACGCTGCTCCCATTGTCCCTCTTAGAGCAACCGTAGAGTTCCATTGCTCTGGGCATCCCAAAAAAAATAAAAAATAAAATCCATTTGGATGACAGAGAAGAATTCTTTCTCTCCGCCGCGTTTTTTGATCCATAAAAGCAAGTGGAGGTGGGAAGTGGGAAGGGAAAGCCGGGAATTCAGCCCCCACCACCGAAAGAAGGACCCTGAAAGAATAGCCCGCCACAAGCCAGGCCACAAGCCTCCAAAGCTTCCTCGCCGCCTGTTTTCGTGGAGGGTTAGCAGCCCATTTCATTGCAACACACTACCTCCCTTTTCTTCCACTCGGGTGCGTCGGCCTTGGGAGAGCACTAGGGAGAAAGGCGTCCCCACGCGGGGAAAATATTAAGCGGCGGGGACCGATTAAGCTCTCTCCTATGGAGGGCTGTCAACCCCGCGATGCTTTCAGTTTACAACCGCGGGGCCTTGCCGGGAAGGAGAAAGCGGCTTCTGCAGTTCTCCGGAAGAGGGAGTGGGGTGGAGGGGGGGAAAGTGGATTTTTTTTTCTTTAATCCGAACTTGACGGTGTTTATTGAGATAACTGGGCAACCGGGGCCCGAAGGAATGCGCCCCGAGGGTGGCGAGTCGGAGCGGAGATGGGGGGGAGGGAAGGGCGAGTGGGTCTCTTTTGATCCCTTGGAGGAATGGGTGTCTTTCGCTCCAGAGCTTGTTTGCTTGCTTGCTTGGCTCAACCCAACCATCTCGGAGAGGTTCGCCCTCGAGAGACAAGAGCTGCAGAAGGTATCTCGGGCGCTCCTCCGGTTTCTCCTCCTCCTCCTCTTCCTCCTCCTCTTCCACGGTTTCCAAGCCTGAATCCAGCGGCTGCTCAGGAATTCTGGGAGCCCCCCGTGGGTTCTGTGGATGTTGTGTTTGCTTCCACGGATCCCCCTAGGCCTAGAGTGGGCAAGTAGATCAGGTTGGGAGCTGTTAAAGAGACAAACGGAGGACCCTTCGCTCGACCTTCAGCGCTTTTCCTGGAAGAGAAGAGTAGGACTAAGGTGCTGGCGGCGGCGGCAGCCGAGAGGGGCTACCCGGGTTTTAAGACTTTGAGCCCGTCTCTCAAATTAGGGGAAACTTTTTCTATCTTTTTTTTTCCCAGGAGCCCAAAAAAAAGAAACGGGCAGCACAGAATTCGGAATGCCCCCAGTTTATATCCAGATCAGATCGATGCGGGACTGCGTACGACTATGTGTGTGTGTGTGTAGGCTAAAGGAAGGACGCAAGAAGAATGTGCAACCCTGCGTGTGGGTGTGCACTGATGTGCAAGTGTGCGCTAGGGGAATATAGGTAGCTGGCTGCTCGCCAAATGTCAGCTTTTTCTACCTAAACAAAACTGGCAGAAATCGCTTAGAAAATAATAATTCTTCCGTGTCATATTTAAATTGAGGATCGATAAAATCTCCAGAGGGGTTCAGGCTACTCTTTTTTTTTTCCCCATGCACGTCACAGATGACAATTAAAAAAAAAATGCAGCTTTTTAAAAACGGCTCTTTCCTTTCTTCCTTTTGCCTTGCTTTAAAGACAATATATATATATATATATGTATGTATGTATATATATATATATATATATATATATATATATATATATATATATATATATGTATGTATGTATATATATATATATATATATATATATATATATATATATATATATATTCAATTATCTATATCTATCTATCTATCTATCTATCTATCTATCTATCTATAGATATAGATATAGATATAGATATAGATATAGATATAGATATAGATATAGATATAGATATAGATATAGATATAGATATAGATATAGATATAGATGATATAGATATAGATATTTTCAATGTTCACATAGAAAATAACCTGGACACGCCACGTTCTTTTAAAGACTTTCTACTGTATCTTTTATCGAAGGGCAGGATTTTGCCTTGTGAGCTGGCTAGATTTTTGCCTTGCTACCTAGATCACTTGATGCAGAATCTGGGCAGAATGCATATAGAAATGTAGCCAACGCATTCGGCTTCTGTAACTGGAAATTCTTGTACCCAAAGAAGAATATTCGAAAATATAAACACCCCCCCCCAATATCTCCCACCCTGCTCTTGCAAGGTTAACTGAAAATTTATCCCTTCCCAGAATGGTGCCCATTTCAAAGCGGGGGGGGGGGCACCTTTCCTGGTTAGGTTTTGAGAAAGATTATAATAGATAGATAGGTAGATAGATAGATAGATAGATAGATAGATAGATAGATAGATAGATAGAAAATAGATAGAAGATAGATAGATAGATAGATAGATAGATAGAGATAGATAGATAGATAGATAGATAGATAGATAGATAGATAGATAGATAGATAGATAGATAGATAGATAGATAATATTCTGGATGCAAAGGCATGTCTTTCATTTGATTTTATCTGTAGAAGATCTGTAGTCTCTTTCATTATCTTATGTTCCCTGACAGAGCACGACTTCCAGAGGGCACTTGCACCAAGATCTTTGCACCATGAGCCCTCAAGGATCATTGCCCCAGGACAACCTGCAGCCCTGAAGGGAAATTGCTGTGGTTTTTGTTGTGTTTGGGATAAGAGGATCCCGGGTAAAAAAAAGTGGCAACTTCCACTTTTCAGCTGCTGTCTGCGTTTTCATTCCATAAATGCTTCTTTCAAGGATATTTCAATGACCTTGCTGGCTTCTCCTATGGTTGCCCTGGCGTTTATGTCCTTTTCTACTCATAATCTGCTATTCTTGACTTGGGTTCATGCGTTAGTCCCTCTTTTTATGCTTAATGTTATGCTTTCTGTTTACTCTCTGTATAGGTATATGATATAGGATATATAGGATATACGTGTGTGTATATCGTATATACACACACAAAAGATAGATAGATAGATAGATAGATAGATAGATAGATAGATAGATAGATAGATAGAAAGAATATAACCTGTCAGTCAGTTGGAAGGTTGATTCTTTGCAAAGAAAATTATATTTCTTCAGTGCAACTAAGCAAGGATTTCATATCCTCCAATGTTTCATATCCCCCTTTGGAGCCCTCCACTCACCCACATGCTCCTATATTTCTACCCACATAAAGCCCAGAGGTAAAATCATCAAAGCATCCTAGGTACTAACTCCCCCCCCCCCCCAAGATTCAGAGGGGAAAGATGAAGCCATTAGAGAATTGTGATTGACAGACAAACTGAACTCAAGGCAGGCCAGAGGACACATTAGGTTCCTTACAGGACAATTTCTCGTCCAGAAAGTGCAAGGTTGAAAACAGGAGGAGAACTGTGGACAGAAGGGGGTTAGTACAGAATCTGCAGCAAGACTCTTTTCAAATCTTGAATGCAGAGACACACGCAGAGACACAAGGACACACACCAGCCAAACCTTACAGTATTTCTATTTCAAGTCTGCTCCCTATGGAACGAAATACAGTTTTACTACTCCGGCCAGGGCAGGCTGAGGCACACGATCAAGACCTCCTGAGTTCATATCCATTCAGGAATCTTTAATCAGTTCCATCCAACAACTTTTCCAGGGTCTTTTTCAAGGGAGAAGAAAGAGGGGGAGGAGGACAATAAGCAGTGAATAAGCACTAACTGAGGGGGGGGGGAATGGCTCTGCCTGCTACTTTGCCGCCTACCCAAATGCGCCTTCAGATTTATTTTTTTCCCCCCAGCAAGCTGCCTAAAAATAAATCCACTGCCTGCTCCTGTATCAAGAGGAGACCTGAGCCCTCAGCTTTGAGTGTGTCCCTAGTGGTTACTCCATCTCCCTGGGGCACACGGTCCCCCCTCCTTTTCTGTCCTCTGAATGTCCCTTTTCTCTTCCCCCCCCTTCCAGCCCCATAAGCAACCACTTTCCTTAAGCCTTGCAACCCCCTTCCCTCCACTGGGTTGAAACTGTACCTCACTTCCAAGCCGCCTCTGCTGTTATTGTATTGGAAATCTTGGTCCTTCTTTGACAAAAACCCACAAAAAAGGAACAACACGGATTGTTGTAGTAGTAGCTGCCGCTGCGTCTCTTGTGGTGTTCTCTGGTATTCTTGAAGGGAGGGAGGGGGACACACACACACATATCCGTTTTGCAGATTTCTTTTCCAGAGCCAGGGACCAAAGCTACCCCTTCCAGACCACTAAGGGTAATAAACTATACCAATCACCTTACTCTACCAAGCCAAGGTTATATATTTTTTTTTAACACACGCACGCGCGTGCGTTCACCCACCCACCCACACACACACACACAGAGAGAGAGAGAGAGACAGATACGTGTTTTCAGTGAAGTTCTGCAAATCGATTGAATCGACAGAAAGTTTCAGGTATTTTTTAATGCCCGCACCCACCCACATACACCCACATTAATCTAGGAAAGCAGAATAAATTGTTTTAAAACCAACACACACCCTAGCTTTCTGTCTTCAGTTGCAAAAACAAACTCCCTCACTCCCACTTATGCCTCATCACTGAAACTTACTCGTACAGTTTTATTTAGTGAACGACACATTCATGAACAATCAAACGATCCTCGTAAAAATTTTATTGAAGGACATAAAAAAAAACATCTACCACTACTTGCCGAATAATGTAGCCTCTTGGGAAGAGGAATTGCCACTTTTTTGGGGGGGAGTTCTTGCTATTTTCCAGTCTCTGGGTTTTTACAAAGTCATCTTCTTCTTTCCTCCCAGAAAGTGTGTGTGTGCGTGTGTATGTGCGAGCGTGCGTGTGTTTTGTGCGTTTGTATGTATGTGCGTGCATGTGTGTGTGTTCACCCAGTCTCTCCCTCCATACATACACATACATGTATGTAGAAACGGATGGTTTTATCTGGCAAAAAAATAAAATAAAACCTGAGGGTGTATATGTATATATGTATATCTGTGGCTATACACATACACATACATATACATACATGAATGTCATTAAAATTCAGGAGCCGGTGCCGGAGAGGCTGAGAGCCAAGCAGGATCACTCCGTGAGGACCTTCCATCGGCCACCTCCCCTTTTAAAGATCTTCCATGTAATGTATCCATTATCGAATACAAGCTGTAGAAGCAGAGCGAGTAGACAGAGACAAATTGCGTCAAGAAATAGTTCCTTGTGCTACCTTGCTACACCAGCTACCTTACACCCTCATTAGCAGCAGGGCTATGGAAAAGCCAGGTCGCCGAGCCAGCCAGCCAAGCCAAGCCAAGCCAAGCCAACGAGCGAATCGCCTTTCAGCTTACGACACGTAAGATCCGACCGCTGCTGCTAATAACGGCATTATTTCAAGAGTTTGATGAAAACCCAAGTCGCATAGGCATTATTTAAAAAAAAAAAGAAAAGGAAAAAAAATAGAAAGAGGGAGAGGGGAGAGAGAGAGAGAGGGAAAAAAAAAGACCTGCGGATTGATCTACACTGTATTTTGGGTAAATATAATCACGTGGGATCTCGGAGCCAATGGCACGCTAGGAAAGGCTGAAAAAATAATTACCTGCCCTGATTGTTCTATGAGAAGATAAAAAGTACACATACAGTTCATACAATAATCTTATGAATGTAAAAGAGGGGGGAACAATGTCGGCTTCGGGTCCCATAAGCAACTATTATGTAGATTCTTTGATTAGCCACGAGAGCGACGACTTGCTGGCGTCCCGGTTCCCAGCTACTGGCTCTCATCCTGCTGCAGCCCGACCGTCAGGATTGGTACCGGAGTGTGCAGATTTTCCGTCCTGCAGCTTTGCCCCCAAACCGGCCGTTTTTACCACTTCGTGGGCTCCCGTGCACTCCCAGTCGTCCGTGGTTTACCACCCGTACACCCACCAGCCACACATTGGAACTGACACTCGGTATATGCGCACTTGGCTGGAGCCTATCTCCGGCGCGGTCTCGTTCCCAGGTTTTCCAGCCAGCAGCCGGCACTACGGGCTTAAACCCGACGCCTTCCACGGCCGCAGGGACTGCGGACCGGTGGATGGACGTAGTTATCCGGATTATATGTATGGATCCCCGGGAGATCTCAGGGACAGAACCCCGCAGACTATACCCTCTCCGGAATCTGAGGCCGTCGCTTCCAACAAACACAAAGAAGAAAAGACCGAATTGGACCCTAGTAAGTCGAAGTCATTCTTGTTTACAACCGGGAAGGCATTACAGCTCCCTGGCACAGTGCTCAATAAAAAGGAATTACCTTTACTGTTTAGAATTCTTGGCGTCCTTCCCTTGGATCTCCAGCTACAAGGGCTGACAAACCTGGAGGAGAGCTGGTTTATTTGATTTTTTTTGGGGGGGGGGGAAAGGAGGGCGGCAGGGGGCGAAGAGGGGAAGGAAAAAAAAGGATTTGTTTTTAATGAGCATTATTATTGTTACGGGATCTGGATGGGTCCTTCGTCCTCTCTCTCGCTTTGGCTTTCCTTCGCATTTGGGATACTTTTGTTTGTTCCTAAACTAGCCAGAACCTGCTTTGCCCCCACTCTTCCTTGCATTTTAGTCCTTCTGACTTTTGGAGGAAGAAGCCTGGCAAAAGCTATCAGGGGTATGTGGGAGGGGAAAGAATATTGGGATGTTGATGTGTGCTGAAAAGCAGGGGGGATTGCCTGAGAAAGCCTTAGAGGAGGAGGGGGGGATGAAAACAAAACAAAACCCCACTCCAGACAATAATCCCCCAGATTTTTGCCTCCATCCAGAACGTGGGGGGATCGAAAAGTTAAGGGATAGCAATGGAGAGGGGGACAGCAAATAAAAGAAAGCGATGAGAAAACAAATAATTGGATTTAGGGAAAGTACAAATCGCTGTTGGGAGTATAGCAGATGGGGAGAGAAGTCCAAATGTTTGAAAGAACAGTTAATAATACACATCATTTTCTCTCTCCCCCCCTCCTTCCATTTTTTTAAAAAGGAAAATGAATTCTACAGTGTAACTTACTAGTAAAGGGACTTTAAAAAAAGAGAGAGAGAGAGAGAAGAAATAACCTTGAACACTGTTAAAACAGCTGAAAGGGTCTCCAAGGGATTTGTGCTCTTGCTTTGCTTTGCTTTTTTTTTTTTTTTTTAAAAAGTAATCATTCTTCTGCACACTGAAATGTTCATTTCCTAGTGGACATCTGCCATTTAAACATGGGAGATTTTTTTTTTCTAGTGTGCAGTCGGTGGGAGGTGAGAAACAGAAAGCAAAATATGTGGAATTAAGATGACCCTAGTGCCAAGAAATAATGCCCACTTGTTTATTGATTCACATGCCCTGCAAAAGAGATGTGTGTGCATTTTTTTTGGTGCCCATCTAGAGTTAAAGAGAGCTGGTCTCTTCCCCTCCTCTTCTGCTCTATAGACAGATTCCCATGCCAGGTGTGTAGAAATCCTTCCAGGCCTGATATGCTGGTTCATTCTGATCATTTTAATTGTATTTGTGCCACATAGGCAAATGCACTTATACAAATTCATGGAGAGAGAGAGAAAGGGAAAGAGGGAATAAGAGGCACAGATCATAGACTAAAGGAGACTACTATCTATAGCATATTCATTACAACCAAATTTCACCCAAGAAATAATTAATCTGAAGGCTGAGCTAATTCCTTCTGAGAAAGTTGTAAAGAGGGTCTGCAAGGGACATTGCTCAGAAAAGGGAAGAGAATTAATTTTTTTCTGCAACCATTAGGCTTCTTCTGGGACACTGTCTGAATATATATATATATATATATATATATATATATATATATATATATATATATATTCTCATTCCTTTTAAAATTACTGGCAGCTCCATCAGTGGGAAGTTATAGGGAGAGAGCTGGAGAGCCAAGGTTGTAAACAGAGTTTATGGGCCTATGAAATGGTGGGAATTTAGACTTTTCATGATTGTGTTCTTGAGTTACCCTTAATAGAGGCATATTATTATTGTTGTTGTTATTACAACCTCTTGGCCCTACTTTTATTTTAGAATTGCAGTTTGTGGGAGAGAATGATCGCTAAATAAAATCAAATGATAGTCAGAAACAGGGCGCAGGACAGAACTAGTTAAACTCACTACTGTTTAGTGCCTCCCTGCTTGCACACTGATGAATACAGTCCACGCTCAGTTCCTATAAAAGAATAGATGTGCCCTTAAAAATCCTGAAGGTCACTTCAGGCTTGAGCAGGGGAATGCTCGCTTGTCTAAAGAGACTTTTTAGATAGGAGAACTTTAGATAAATACTAAAATTATAAGGATGGGATATGAATTTAGGGCATCTCTATTTGAAGGTACTGCCATCAATAAATGCAGATCTGGGTAAGGGCTAAATGAATAAACAGAGACGGGTAGGTAAATAAACAATCAATAATAAATTAAATGTCCCAATCTTTATTTTGCAGATAACCCTGTTGCAAATTGGATTCATGCACGTTCTACAAGAAAGAAAAGATGTCCTTACACGAAATATCAAACGCTGGAACTAGAAAAAGAGTTTTTATTCAATATGTACCTAACTCGGGACCGCCGTTATGAAGTAGCCAGGGTTCTTAATCTCACTGAGCGCCAAGTCAAAATCTGGTTTCAGAACAGGAGGATGAAAATGAAGAAAATGAATAAAGAGAAAACCGATAATAACAATAATAAAGAGCAGCAGTGAAACTGGCCACATCCTTCCAGTCTGTGGAGAAATCAAGGCGCTGGTTTTTCCCAAGAAAGAAATTGTTCCTGACTTTTTTCCCCTTAATGTGCTGATGAGTGTTTAGAATTAGTTAAACACGGCAAACCTTTCTGGAACAAAAATGAGAGAGAGAGACAGAGACAGAGGGAAAGAGAAACATAAAAAGTGCTTTTCTTTACAAAATGCAAACACACACACACACACACATACACACATATACACATCCCTAACAATTGCAACTAAAAATAAACTTTTTTTTTCTTTTCAGAAAAAAACAACAAAGTACTTGAATTTTTGGATTAGTATTTTATTTTGTAAGTTAAATTTATCCAGTGGTTTTTGTTTTTTTGTTTTTTTTTAATTATTATTTTATGATGTTGTGGTTGCATATTTTGTACAATGGAAAGAATAAAAGTGGGTGGGGGGTGGAAAGAAGGAGAAAGGAAAAAAATGGTGGTGGGGGGGAGTGATTGCTCAAAACAATGTTTCTGTCCTCGTGTCGAACTGGTGTACTTATTTGTGTCTTCTCTGATTGTCACAGAACCGTTCTGTAACACTGTTATGTTTTGCTATCGTAGAACAGCTTTCTGTAAATATATACCTAACGTCACCCAAAAAAAAGGAGGAAAAAAATCCGTCGGTAATCAAGGTGTCTTTTTTAAAAAAAAATGTAAACTCCTATGGAGGAATAATACCCCCTCCCCCGAGTAAGTTGTAAAGGAAGGAAAGGGCAGGGAGACACTGTTTTGGGATTCTTACGGATACAAATTCTGGAAAAAGAGGTCCATTTAATTACTGCTGGTTTCCTTCGGAAAATAGAAGACCAGAATATCTTCTCTTGGGAAGTTGTAGGAAAAGAACAGATTTTCGGCTTCCATTATTTTTACCATTATGTTTACCATTATTTTTATTTTTATTTTCCTTTCTCAGTCTCTTAGCTCCTGAACCTTTCTCCTTGTCTCTCAATATACCAATATCTGCCTAATGTCATGCTGGTAAAACAAAAACAAAAACAAAAACAAAAAAAAATAAGAGAGAAGATTCGGGTAAAAGGCGGCAGGGTGCTCTGCATTTTAATTTGGGGTAATTAATTGTACTAATTTATGACCCTGGGCAATCAAAGAATGTGCACGAGATAAAATAAGGGCCCCAGTCCGGTTCTGCTCGCAGATAGTTTACTCTTTACTTTTGTGATCGCCCGGAGACTATTCTATTGGAACGCTTTGGGATTATCAGCGAAGTGCCAAAAACTTGTTAGTGCCTCGCTTGGGGGCCCAAGCAATTACGAATTAGGTTCGTAATGTACCACCACCACCACAGGGGAGGGGGAGAAAAAGAGGAGGGGGGGGATGGTGTGTTCCTAATGGTAGTGTTAGGACTGAATAGCGAGAGAGCATCATCTAAATAATAATAAAAAGCTTAAAATGTTATAAAGCCTAAGGGAGTGGAATTCAGATCGGAAGGTTCCCCGCCCCCCAGCCCCTTGGCCCCTTTTAAAACCTCTTTCTCGGGCAGGGAGAAAGGGAATCTGGGAGTGTTAAAACTCCGCGGGTCTCTCTGTTTAGGAACGAGTTAAATGACACGGGGGGCCGGCGGGAAAGGTGGCAACGCGAGGAGGGGGCTCTGGGATGGTGGAAGGCCAGGATTTTCTACTTTTTCATAGGTCATTTAAAAATCTTTCCTACAAAGGCAGGTCTCCTGTTGCCAGGGCCCTTTAAATGAAAGTCAAAGGGTTTTTTATTTTATTTTATTTTATTTTATTTTTTAAAAAGGGGAAAAGACGCCTGTGAGATGCTTCCTCACAACTTGTTTATAAAGCATTGGTTTTCTTGAAAGAAGGGAGAAGCCAAATAACTTCTATTTTTTTCTAATGGTAAACAGATCGCGGCTTGCAAAGATCCAAGCCTCCATAGAAACGAACAACAAAATAAATATGTGGTTTTGTTTTTTTTTAAGGAAAAAAAAATCTGGAACCTTTGCCCCGCTGATGTCCTCAAACGATTACTTCGTACTTTGTGTCTGCCGTTTATGAAAATAAGTTTGCAGGCTTGTGTGTTTATCTAGGTTGCATAAGACCGGGGGAGGTAGGACTTGGGAGCAGGAAAAGAATGCTTATCCGTTCGAACAAAAAGGAAAAAAAATGTAACAGCTAAGCTTTAGCTTTGTGCAGTATTTTTTAAGAGGGTCCGAGTATACAGCAAATGCGGAAGGGCAGAAAAGATTGAAAAGTTCCGTGTAAAGGGCAATAAATAAATATGTATAAACCCCCTCCCCTCGTTTTCCTTTTGTCTGCTATAACAGGAATGGTGGCGGAAGCAATTTAGTAGTTACAACCCTGTATTCAATGTGAATTTGAAAAGATAAAACAAAAAAGAATATCCATCTTTAAAATCCTTCCTTCCCTCCCACCCACCCTCCCTCCCTCCTTCCTTCCTTCCTGCCTTCCTTCCTCCCACCTTCCTTCCTTCCTTCTTTCCTTTTCTCGCCATCTCTCTGATAGACTAGTGCCCAGCCTGTGTCCCTTTTATTAACTTTGAGCCTTCCCCATGCTTGAAAATCCTTCCAGTTCCACCAGACCTCATTTTCAAGATGACTAAAGATGCAGCCTCTTTCACCTTTCTCTCTCCCCCAGCCCCTCCTCCCCCCTACCCAATAGTCTTCAGCAGAGCTGAGCTCCCATTGGAGGTAATGGAGAAGAAAAGAATGTAAGTTATGCTTCCTTTGTTTCCATAAGACTGTTGTTCTCTCTCTCCTCCTCCTCCCTCCCACCCACCCACCCTCCCTCCCTCCCCCTCCCTCTTTCTTTCCCCGTTTCTTTCTAGCTTGCTTTGTTTTATGGAGGAATATAGTGTCAGTTTCTGCACAAGTCTTCCACATAAAATTCAGGGCATCTCCTTTCATAGATGTAATTTAATGGCAGGCATGCATGTGTATGTGTGTGTACATTTCTCTCTCTCTCTCTGTGTATACATTTTCCCAGAAGTAACTGGGAATAACTTAATCAAATATGCATATCAGGACTGTATCTTCAAGCATCTTCACCCAACAGGGTCGATTGTGCAAGCAACCTTGCATTCGTTGGTGAATCCTGCTTCTCGCCTCAGCCAGATTCATTATGCTTTCTTTTGTTTCTAAATTAAAAATCCCGATAATAACCACCACCACCCGTTTCTCCGTGGTGTTTGCTTGTGTGGATGTTATATAGGGGTGGGGGTAGGTGGGGATATGTATACACATTGGAGAGGGAGAGAGGAGAAAAGGAAGGGAAGGAAGGAAGGAAGAAGGGAAGGAAGGAAGGAAGGAAGGAAGGAAAGAAAGAAAGAAGGAAGGAAGGAAGGAAGGAAGGAAGGAAGGAAGGAAGGAAGGAAGGAAGGATATGGAAGGAAGGAAGGAAGGAGGGAGGGAGGGAGGGAAGGAAGGACAGAAGGAAGGAAGGAAGGAAGAAAGGAAGGAAGGAAGGAAGGAAGGAAGGATATGGAAGGAAGGAAGGAAGGAGGGAGGGAGGGAGGGAGGGAGGGAGGGAAGGAAGGAAGGAAGGAAGGAAGGAAGGAAGGAAGGAAGGAAGGAAGGAAGGAAAGAAGGAAGGAAGGAAGGAAGGAAGGAGTGGGCCTCTCATCTTGTCCTTAAAAACAAAAACAAAAACCCCAAACAGAACCCTTTTGTAGTCAATACAAAAAGGACAGGATACAGCAGCTTTGAAAGCAGCCCAGAGGTACATTTCCGCAGCCCAAAAATGCCAGCTTTTACAACTTTGATTGTCTCCGCGCTGAATAGAATTGAACAAAAACAGGACCACGGAACCGGCTAGACGTCTGGCCTTAATCGTTTTATGGTTTTAATAAGGTGGGGTGCTCTTCCCTTTGAAACCGGATTATTGGAATGTTTTGTCTACCGGCAACCAACAACAGACGCGCATTTCGCCCCCTCCCCCTCGCCCACCTTCTGTCCCCCCCCCACCTTCCCCCCACCCCGCTCCCCCTCCTAGCGCTTGGCAGAGGAGGAAGCGCTCCCCCCCCGTTTTTTTAAAGGTTGTGAACCGGGAGTGGGGGGGGGGCGGCGGCGGGAGGGGGTGAGGTTGACAGGAGAGGTGAGAGGGAAGCGGCTGCCTTTGGCTCGGGCAGTGGTGTAAGGGTGTGAGTGTGTGTGCCCGCGCGCGAGCGGGATGCGTGAGGGTTATTGTTCTGAGAACTGGGGTTTTAGCTGAAGAGAGTGGGGAGGAGGGAGGGGGGGCAGAAGAAACCTGAGCGAAGGGTGCGCCTCCAATAATTAAAACCTATTTTCCCCCCCCTCCCCAAGCCTTGGGAATCTGTTGTTGACCGAGTAACGCCAGATGTTCTAATTCTTTCTTTCTTGCTGTTGTTGTTGTTGTTTAGGAAAAGAAAATGGGATTTTACTCGTCTTTTGTTTCCTGTGGGACCTAATAGTATGCATGGAGTGGGAATGCGGGGTGGTGGTGACGTGGGGGGGGGAGGAGAGAGGTTGGAGAGGAAGGGATGGGTGGAGTAAAAAGAAAGAAAGAAAGAAAAAGAAGAGGAAGAAGAAGAAGAAGAAGAAGAAGAAAGAAGAAGGTGGTGCTGGGAGATCTATATTTTTGACCCTCCGAAAGGGGCTCAATTCTTTCCCACCCCGCGCCGTTCAGCCCCGTTCCGCAGGGCGCGTGCCTTGGGGACAAACCGGCGCGAGATGGCGCTGTTGCTCAATCTTTAGACGCCCCCGAGCCGCTTTATTTACCAAAAAAAAAAAAAAAAAAAAAAGCGGCGCCTTACCTCCAGGCCTTGACAGGACGATTTCAAGGAAAGGAAAAAAAAAAAAAAAAAAAAGCCGAGCTCCAGAATCTGAGGGGGCTGAATGTGAGTCTGTCAGCGATGACTTGCAAAACAACGTCAAAGTTAGGTTGGATGGCGGACCGCTGGGTCTTGTATGTAAAAAAAAAAATGCCGTGTATGGATGAGCCCTACCCTTAAAGGCGTTATGAAAGGGGGGGGGGCAATCCTCTTCTGTAATTCCTTGACTAATAAACACACACGCACATTTTGCACAAAAGCTACTTCGTGTCTTTACCTTTATTTGTACGAAGGCAAAAAAAAAAAAAAAATACAAATCTGTGCAATAAAGGAGGCGAGCAGTTAACGTTTTATAGCCGGAACCGAAGCATCGCAGAATCCAGTTACTTATAATGAGAGCATATGGCGTAGTTTATATGCTATATTTCATCAACATTTATGCACGTTTGAACCACCCGGCAGAAATAAACGTGGCGTCCTCTATGAGCGTTTAAAAAAAACAAAACAAAAAACAAAATGATGCTTGCCTTTCCAATAAAATAATGCGTAGGATGAATTTGATTAGAAGTTTTCCCTACTTTTCTGTCTTTTTGATGCCTTCTCTCTCCTGTGGCTTCTGCTTCCTAGTATGATAAGCAGGTTGTGCTGTGCCGCCTTTCTCCTTTTTCTTTGGGTATGGAGATAAATCTTTTTAAAAAAAAAAAATCAAATAAAAATCTGTATGACTGAATGAGATGTATAGAAGGACCAACATTCTCTCATCACAGAACTTTCTAATAATAGTATATAAGAACATATGTTATACACACACATACCACAACACTCAATATATTGTACTAAGGCAATAAGACAATTGTGCCAAAAATTTAAAATTAAAAAATGTTTTGATTTCCAGTTCTGGTAAATTATCCTGTTGATGACGCTGAGCTTTACTCTACCAGTTAAGACAAGTTGAAAACCCCAAAATTGTTATGCTATTTCAGAGTTGCTGAGCTTGGCTTCAGGATTCTCTGATTTAAGATCTGGTAGGGTTTTTCTTGCCTCCAGTGTAGGAATAAATGTAGAGGTCTTTTATCATTTACAACCGTATTTGATATCATGTGCTGATTAAATAAAAAAAAAATAGAAAGAAGAAAAAGTAAACCAAGTCTTAGTGTTTTGTGGGAGGGAAAAGTGAGGGGATCTGCTTCACCCCAATTTCTTGCACCATTCAGACCACCCGTTGTATTGAAGAATGGTTGGCTCTTGCTTAAATCTTCTCTTTTTGTGTGTGTATCTGTGTGTGTTGAGAAAAAGTATAATGAAGGGACACCTTGTGTGATAGCTGTTTCTCTGATTTCAAAGGATTTAGGAACCAATGCTGTTTGCTTCACAAAAATAAAAGAAAATGTGAGGGCTGAATATTCTCGGAGATGGACTCAGTGGTTTGCTCTTTCAAATCCAACTCAATCTTTATTGCAGTCATAGGCCAACCTAACTTTGCTTTTCTGCACCCTGCCTAGCACTTTCGATTTCCTCCCCCCTCCCTTCTGAAATTGACTTAGTTGCCATTCTCTGGGGGAAGAGAAGAAGAAAAGAGAAACACTATAAAGATTTGGAGGGATAGAAGAAAAATTGCTCTAGTGAGTTTAATGAAAGGGCCTGGAGGACAGTTAATTTATTCCAGTGGCTTTGATATTTCTTTTTAATCCTTTTTTTTTTTTTTGCTTTAAAAAAAAAACACAGGAAATATTAATCCGGCAAACTTTAGAAAGAGAGAAGGTTGCTGATTTTTATGCTTCTGTTTAATGGCCTGAGCTCTTTAATGCAGCCATTTAAAAAAAAAAAAAAACCGAAATCTCCCAACTGAATGCTTTCAGCCAATGGTCTTCAACCAATGGTCACTGTGGAGTGGAAAAAGTATGGAGGGGGTGGTGGTGGAAATGTGGTGTGGGAGAGGTTTGCAAGACTACACATTGGAAACATACCACATGCATAAGATATGTGAACCATTCCACAACCTACTATAATAGACGGGATAAGTCCTGGCCTCTGTTACCCAAGTTCCTCCCCTGTCCCCCAGGAGTATCCTTTCACACATGTATATATCCTTTTCCCCCCTATACATCTTTTTCCATTACTCAGACCTGATGGATCCTCATGGACCCCATATTCCCTTTTCCTTCAAGGGATGCCTTGAGGACCTCTTCACCCATTTATTGGGTGGGTGCCACCCCACCCAATAAATGCCTATAAACTAACTATCCCAGCCATCTTTGTTTTGGGGACCAAACTTGTATGTTTTAAAAAAAGGGGGGAACAAACACCAACATTGCCTCCATCCATTTGGGGGTGGCTGTTCCTCTGCAATGGGACTTGTGGCCCCACTCTTGAATTCTGACTCACACACCCTCCTTATGTAGGGACATTTCCATCTTTTGAAAAGGGTGGGTGGGTGGGAGGGAGGGAGGGAGGAGAGTTGCTTTAACCAAGTCCTATGGCCTGCTCTGGTTGTCTGGGAATTTCTCTTCTCCTAACCACTCTCCCCAGTAAAAATGATCCGGATTGGAGTTTTCTACCTATTACCTGTTGAAGTAACCTAAATTGACCTCGCCGCGCATGTATTTGCTCAGATCAGTGAAGAGGCTCGTAGCATAGGGAAAGGGGGGGGAGCGAGGGAGAGAGCCAGCGAGCGAGAGAGCGAGCACCTAAGGGTATTACTGCGCACCTTTCATAACCCTGTTCCATTCACTCGATATGAGGGTGTCTGATTCCCCCCTCTTGCCTTCCTCCGAAGGGCTGCTTCCTTCACCTCCCCGTCACCTCGCCGCGAACCCCGCGATTTCCCCTTGTCAGTGCCTTCCTAGCCTGCCTTGGCGGGTTGGATTGATGAATCCAGATCGCGTGTGAGAGCCTCACCACCGGGAGTTTGAGGAATTTGCCTGTGGTGTTAAGGGGAAGGGAACAAGTAAGAGAAACTGAGAGAGAGCTCTACCTATCGACGGATATAAGAGAAGTCAAGAGCGTTAGCCATAAGCAGCCATACCCACTCAGGCACTATGAAACGTCTTTGAGAGAGAGAGAGAGAGAGAGAGAGAGAGAGAGAGAGAGAGAGAGAGAGAGAGAGAGAGAGAGGGAGAGAGCGCGCATTAAAAAAAAAAAAAAAAAAAAAAAAACACCAGCAGCCACTAACCAGGACTTTGCGGAGTCCAGGGAGCGGGGAGGACGAGAGTCCTTAGCACTGATCTCATAGAATTAAAGACTTTTTTTTTTAAAAGGTTGACTTCCTTCTTTCCTTTTCATGCGAGAGCTATCATGAGCTCCTACTTTGTAAATCCTCTTTTCTCCAAGTACAAAGGCGGCGAGTCCCTGGAACCAACTTACTACGACTGCAGATTTCCACAAAGTGTGAGCAGAAGCCATGCGCTCGTGTACGGTCCGGGCGCCACGGCTCCCAGCTTTCAACACCCTTCACATCACGTCCAGGAGTTCTTCCACCACGGAACCTCCAGTATCTCTAACTCTGGATACCAGCAAAATCCCTGCGCCCTGGCGTGCCACGGAGAGGCGTCTAAATTCTATGGATACGAAGCCCTACCAAGACAGTCGCTTTATGGTGCTCAGCAAGAGACGGCCGTGGTTCAATATCCTGACTGTAAATCCTCCTCCAACAGTAACTCTAGCGAGGGACAAGGGCATTTAAATCAAAATTCTTCTCCCAGTCTCATGTTCCCATGGATGAGACCGCACGGTTAGGATCTTTTTTTTCTCTCCCCCCACCTCTCTTTCCTTCTTAACAGTGGTTTTGTTTTGTTTTCCTTCCCTATTTAAGATGAGAAAGAAAGAAAGAAAGGAGAGAAGGGGGGGCAGTGTAATCTGTATTTTGAAGCGACAGGGAAAGGCAGATAGAGAAACAGAGGGGTCGGTTATAATCCTGTGTGTGTTTTTTTCCTCTTCCTGTTTGGGCAATGGCGGGGACGTGGGGTGGGGGGGTGAGGGAAGGCGAGCTGTTGTTTTCTCGTTTTAAAAAGTAGAAGGGCTGCCGTTGTCTTTGAAAAGTCAGGAAGGTGATTTCTGGGTTTAAATCACAATAAAGTAAAACTTTCTTTTTATGGCTTGCCGGGAGGAGAGCAGTAAGAAACAGCTCCCACGAGGTTATTAGCATGTTCATAATACTGCTGCTTTTTCTAAAATGTCATATAGCTTTACTTAACCGCTTGACGCCCTGGGCTAAAAGGTGAGCTTTATAAAAAAAAAAAAAAAGAAAGAATAAGGAGAAAGATACTGCTTGAGAAGAGGTGGCTGTTTTGAGTGGGGAAGGCAATTAAAAGTTAAAACCTTTTGAAGGGCCAGCCTGGTCCAATTTTAAATTTCAAGGTGTTCTTTTTTTTTTTTAGATTAATCTCTACTAATAATTATAATTCCTCTATATGTTGTTAGATATAAAAACGACACCCAGATGCTCCAGAGAATAGTAGAATATACCTACCTAGGGCAAGTTTTGCCTTTGTAGAGTATTATTTAGAAGGCCTTCTAATTTAAAACACGTGGGGTCTTGATTGTTTCACAGAGGGAAATTAAAAGGACAGTCAAAACGTCCCTGCTTTTTAAAAACCCAGTTGTTTTGTTAAGAGCACTACAACGGAGCCTAGCAAGGCTTAGGATCAAACATGTAGGATGGCATAAAAGATCAAAAGTTATTGTTGTGATTGAGGGCTTTGACTTCTAAGCAAATCTCTAGCGGGGCACTTAGAAGAATGGGGTAAATACATCCCTAACATGTGTGGCATTTGATATCATAGATTATGGAGAGCCAATACGGACAGGAGCCGAGTATTTTGACTGTAATCTATAATCGTTGGGATTGCATTTTCAACGCCTCGGTTGCCACAGCCATGCATATGGATGTATTGGGAAGACACTCCCACACACAAGCAAGAAGCAGGAAAACAAAACCAAAAAAAAAGGAAGCGGGAGCGAGACGCCTATCCTCAGGGTTTCCATCAGCCAAGATGGAGAAAGGAAGAGGCTGCATTGTGTGCTAGAAAGTCAGAAAACTCCCGGTTTGCTACACAGAGGATGGAGGGGAGTGGAAGAAGCAAGCTTGCCCGCCCGAGTCTGTCTAGGAAGTTGGCTTTAATTTGGAGCCAGGGTTGGCTGCCTGCAGGTAGGGATGCAAGCAGGACAGTAGGAGTTTGAAGAGAAGGGGTGGGGGAAGGAAGGAAGGAAGGAACGGAGGGAGGGAGGGAGGGAAGAAGGAAGGAAGGAAAGAAGGAGGAAGGAAGGAGCTTCCTATAGGAGAGGGGAAAAAAACAGAAAGAAAAATTAAAAAGGAAGGGAAAGAAGGGTCTAACACATATTTGTTGTTCTTATTCACATTAATTTTGTATTATTATTATTATTATTATTATTATTATTATTATTATTATTATTATTATTATTATTATTATTATTATTGGTGTCACACAGCTCCCGGGAGGCGCAGTGGCAGGCAGACTTACAGCCGATATCAAACCTTGGAGCTAGAGAAGGAATTCCTCTTCAATCCCTATTTGACACGGAAGCGGCGCATTGAGGTCTCTCACGCCCTCGGACTGACAGAGAGACAAGTCAAGATCTGGTTCCAGAACCGGAGGATGAAATGGAAGAAAGAAAACAACAAGGATAAGCTACCGGGAGCCAGGGATGAGGAGAAGACAGAGGAGGAAACCAACGAGGAAGAGGAAAAAGAAGAGGAGGAAAAAGAAGAAAGCAAGGACTGACGTCTCCTTGAAGTCCTCATTTTATGGCGGATGATAAATTGGAGATGTTTACGACGGTCATTCGCTTTTATAGAGTATAGAACGGAGAGACTCACACACAACAGTAACTACCTGTCAAACAGTTGTAGCCCCCCCTTTTTTATTGTCATAGTACTTCCCCTGCTCTCTCCCCACCGTAATAGCAGCGGATATTTCTTTATTTTATTATTCACTCTAATTTTTCTCCCAATAAAGTAAAGAGAGAACTGGATTGATTGCAACCACATTGAAACCCAGAGTTAGCTCTGAGAACCATTTACCTTGGCCCCCACCCCCACCCCAGTAGCATCAGCATCTCTCCCAACCCTTGCAATTTCCCCTGTTCTAAGAACAAAAATACAGCCATCATCTATACTTCTCTGGAATGCCTCTTGCAGCCGCCCTCCCCAGCTCTAATGCTCTAAAGGGGGTTGTGAGGAGAGCAGGATAATCTCTTAGGTTTATCTTAATTTTAAAGGAAAGCAACAACAGCAACAAGCTTATCTACTCATCTACTCCTCCAAGCTAAGGTACATTTATGATTTCGCTTTTAGCTGTCGGCCACGACCACCTAAAGGACAATTGTTATTATTCTGATGTTGGCTAGTTGCTCTTTTAGGAAAGGTGGAGGCTTGGCAGATTCCTGAAGACAAACATTTCACGCTTACTGAGTTTCTACGAACTTAAGAGAGAACTTACCTACAAGGCGCCCTCTGATTTGCAGGACACGGGTGTACCCCTAAACACCCTGATATGGGGGGGGGGAGAGAAAAGTTCTACTCTGATCCAGGAATAAATATACTTAGGATACCCGTGAAAGAGAGGGAGCTAAATTAAGGTTTCTGGGGCGATGGGGTTATTTGCTAGATCACTTGTGTGAGCGTTCTTCATGTACTACCTAATGGGAAACCTGCAATAATCGTCTATTAGCAACAAGATGGGGGCTTATACAGTAGCGTAATAAAGAACTGCAAAAAAACCACAGCATCATAATCAGTTTGAGAAGAGTTGTGTATTGCCCTAATGCAAGCTACTAAGTAGCAGAAAATAATAATAATATTATTAATAATAATTAATAAGATCAAAACCATTGTAATGTATCTTATCACTACCTATAGAAGGAATCATGCTTTGAAAGTATTTGTAACTGCGGTTTTGTTGTCGTATGTTGCTGCTTACGTTTTTGTTTTTGTTTTTTGTTTTTTGTTTGTTTTTTTGGAAAAAAAAAATTCCCAACAACTGAAACTGCCTAGTTAAGGACGCACAGTATTGTATTATTTTATTGTGCTTATAATGTAGTTAGGACTTAATTGCACTGAATGTATAGTTATCTATTTGTCTTGACTTATCTGTTAATGCAAGATGCTCGAAGTACACCCACACAGAAATGTCATCTGTTTTATGTCAACCATAGTCTTCTAAGTGTTCAAAACTCTGAATGTAGCAAATTTCAGCTGGAAATGCAACTCTGGCTGACCGTGGATTTGTATTGTATACGTGAGATATTACGGTAAATAAACAATAAAATTTAAGGGGGAAATAACTAGATTGAGCTTTTTAATAGCTGGGCAATTCTTTAGATCCACCCATCCATATAAACTCACCTGCTAAAACTTACTGGCGGGCAAGTGGTAACCTTCAAATTACTGACAGCCTAAAAACCAAGATCCAGCTTTTGGTCCAAAAGAAAACCCTATCTGAGATTCCAATATCTGCATCCTGGATTAAGATGAAGCTATATGAAATGTGGAAACACACACTCTGTGTACTATATGGACCACAGCTGAGTCAGCCCAAAGGCGTGTTGGGAAGTCTCTATATGTGTATCCCTTAATATTCTGACCAGTGTTTCATTGGTGGAATTAAGTGTCATGGGAGAAGTTTTGCATTCTGCTAGAGAACTTACAATGGAATTTATCTTCCAGGAAAAGGGGGGGGGGACATGGTTAAGGTTGTGCTCTGGGTTAACACAAACAAATCCTGAATCTACACGTGGATCCAGGGATTGTCACCTCCTCCTCCTCCTCCTCCTGTTCCAAAGGACTGAGGGACAACGCCCCCTACCCAAACCTAAACTTAGCTCTGGGCTTGCCTCCCCCACCCCTGCCCCCCAGGGCTCCCAATTACTGTCTTTACAGTACTACTCCATTTCTTTGTTGATAAATGTATGGCCTTCATTAGGATCTTCTTACCCTTTCTTTTCAAATCAATTCTTTCAGTAAAGGTTTTTTTTTTTTTCCCCCTTTGGAAATCTCATTATTGCATAGTTTTCTGCTTTGGCTAATCTTATTTTGATTTGTATTCTTATTCTTAAGCAAAGGTGAAAAGGAGGCAGAAGGAACCAGCCTTTCTGGTCTCTTTATCAAGAAAATAAGGAGACAATTTTAGCAGAAGAGCTACAAAATAGTCTGTGGTGTAATGTACTTATTGATAAGGCTGTAGCAGCCAGCTGAAGGAATAATATACATGTGCGCATATACACAGACACACACACTTTACACACTGTACTAAGCATATATGGGTTATCTCTGTATGAGTTCTGTTTGTCCACAACATGCATGCGTAGGTACACTTAAGCTCTCTCTCTCTCTCTCCCTTTCTCTCTCACTCTCACTCTCACACACATGTATGTGTTTCCTCTGAGCTCTTCTCTCCTCCTCCTATTGCCCCTCCCCCCACATATTGATATGTATGTGTGTGTGCATGCCCGCACAAGAAAGGCAGTCGGCTTCTGCAGGATATTCCTACATCTCATCTACTGAGAAATGGACTGTATCCTAACTCAGTATTTGGTATGAAAAAGGACAGGTTGTTTACACTGATACTCCAGATAAGCCACTAGATAGATTCCTAAGATGCATCTTGGCTTAGTGTGCAGAATCTGGAAAAGATACAGGCCGTGGTGGGGGGTGGGGTAGGGGGGACCAGTTGGGAGAAATCCTTTATCTTCCAACCTTAAATGTGTAGAGGCTTAAAAGATGTAGAATGCTTAAATGTACAGAGGGAGGGGGATGTGCAAGGGTCTGCTCCTTATATGCCTGAGAGCAACTTTGGAGACAGCAGAAGGGCCTCCGGGAAGGTAGGGGCAGAGGGGGGGGGAAGGCCCTAGGATCATCAGTACATTTATTTTGCACGGTTATATCCATAGATTACATCCATAGGTTATGTCCATAGATTGATGCTTTAGGATTGGGTTTTTGACCAGTCCAGATGTGTGTTTGCCTCTGTGCCTGGAGGCCAGGGATCCAATGTTACTGCATTCCACTATTGTTTGGTACCTCAAAAGTAGGTTGCTTAGGTATTCCCAAGAACTTGGGAAAATGTAATAGAAGCAGAGTTCAGGTTGCCTGGAGAGGCAAAGGCAAGTCCCAAATGCACCAGAAACAAACCCCCACCTCCTTCTTGACTGATGCACGCTCTTATGAACCTGGCCCGGGGTGCTTTTCTTTTCCATATTTTGAGGATTGGAAAGCAGGGGGAGAAAACTCTGGCCGGTCTTAAGATCCCATCCCATTCCTCACATCCCAAAGGCAGACTTGAAATCCCAGCGGCAATAAATTCGAATCCACAACCTACAGTTCTTGCCCCGCTGTTAGAGCACACGCCCGCCCTATCGTTAAAGGGCATCTCCTTGAGTGGACACCCGAGCGGTCCACCCACCCACCCACCCACCCATCCGCCTGGTCTTTGCAAGGGGTCGACCATAAAGCTTTGCCTCGGTAGACTTTAGCAGGCCGCAGAGTAGAAAGGTAAGCCGTTTTATTACTCCTCAAAACTAGGAGAGAACCGGCCTTGGCTAAACTCGGGCGTCTGTCTGCCTAAATATGTGTGTGTGTGTGTGAGGTAGAAAGAGAGAGGGAGAAATTTTGCGCGGTATGTGCATTCAGAATGTATTCACCTCACCGGCTATTACCTCCTTCCCCCTTCTGCCCGGAAGGAATGAACCAAATACAAATCCACACCTTTCAAAGCCTGGAGCATCTGATCCTCTTTCATGAACTGGCACCTAAAAAAAATAAGCCCTGAAGAATTTTCTCTCTTTTTTTCCTTTCCTCCACCTTATTCTCCAAAGTTTAAGGAAGTCATTGGAATGCACAGTCTCATTATATTTATATATATATATTATTTTTTTTTTAAAAAAAAATCCCTGCAAGGAGAGGAAAGTTAATTTAATTTAATTTCAAAGACGGGATCTGAAAAAGCGAGGGCAGAAAAAGAAAGAAAAAGAAAAGCAGGGAGAGGCGAAGAGCTGGATCTGCACTTTATCCATCATATTTAAGCCTACATTCTTGAGTGGCTGGATTTGAAGGAATCTCCCAAATGAGACTTATCTATCATAGGGGTAGAAGCTAAATTATCTGAATTGCAAGGAAAAGCTGTTACATCGGGGGACAGAAATGTTTATAGCTTATAAACATCGTTAGACAATATGCGTTTATTTGTAAGGGGGGCTCGGATAATCACTTCGCCATTTGAAGAGAAGAGGAGAAAAGGAGAGAAGAGATGGCCATTTTTATTGTTGGAAGTAATTTAAAAGAAGATAAGCTTTTCAGAAAAGTAGCTGTTTTGGAAACGATCATTACTTCAGTCTTTCTGAAATGAGACTCACCCACCCGCCTGGAGTAAGAAATACCATCCTATTCTGCACTTTTCTTTTTTATTAGCCAATCAAAAATTTCTTCCAGTCTCCATTTGTGATTTGTGAAAAAAATATATATACAATTTGTCGGAAAAACTGCACCGAAACATATTTGCTCATTTTCTCTGAATTTATTATTCTCATCACACCAGCCGTTAGGTAGTAAAATGCTATCCATGGAAGGGAGCGGTGTGTGTCTGTGTGTGTGTGTGGAAGGGTTCTAGGAGGTCCAGTTTTTGTACTTGGAGATGTACACAAATGGTACTTCACCCGCCTAGACAAAAACTTTTGAAGCCTCGACTCTTTGGGCCCAGCCTGGAGGAAGGTTTCTTGGGAAAAGTCGGGAGAAATTGGCCGTTTCTCTTTCTCACCCAGAGCTTCCTTCTTCCTTCGCTTCCTGATTTTTGATATACGCCATTTATTTATTTTTTTCCTCTCCCAAAAACGAAGTGCGATTTTTTCCCCCCCTCCTCCAGGGCCAATCTATGCGAAATGGTTTTCTCACCCACTCCTAAAGGAGAAGGAAGGACGCGCCACCTTGTCTAGGAAGGGCTGACTTCGGAGTGGTGGCATTAGGAGGTGGGGGGGGGGGGCGATAGATATAGGGTACCGGAGGGAGCCGGGCAGGTTCCGTTCTTGCTTCGGGAAGCTGCTTTCGGGCCGCCTTTTTCTGTAGAAAACGGGCCGTCCATTGTCCTTCTAAGCCTCCGTTGTGGTCGTTCCTTCCTCATCGTAACTTTTAACTACCTGTTATAAATTTATTGTCGGTTTGTAAAGCGGCGGAGAGAAAAAAAAAAAGTAATTTCCCTCTCATCCGGTTGGACCATTACCTATAATGGGAATTTCAGACAGACTCATATTCACACGTAGTCTGAGAAATACAGCCTTTCCCCCCCCCCGCCCCAAGGAAGGATTTTTGGACGTCCAGGCGAGAATATAGAGAATACATAAGAGAGTTTATCCGGCCCATTCAGATCCACTGAGAGACAGGTAAAAAAAGCCGAGAAATATTCGAACTGGCACACTTGACTTTCTCTTCCCGCTGTCCCTTTCAATGCAGTTTCTACCCCACCCTTTTCTGGGGCTTCTCTTGCGTTGGGCAATGTTGGTGTTTCCAAGAGACCCTTTAAAAAATATATATATATATAAAAACTAGCCCGCAATCAACATTGGTACAGCTCCATGTTGGGAATTAAAGAGCCCAAATATCATCCCTTCCCTTGCAATGTCTAGGTACCTGGAAAAAGGGGGGTGTTGTCCCGTTTCACAGCAGGCCCCGCCGTCCGGTGCCCTCAGAAAGGACTCGCTCTTCAGATGCCACCCTACCACCATCGCCACGGCTTCTTCCCGGCTTTTGTAAAGGTCTGGAAATGACTCCCTAGAATCAAACCCAGGGCTCCAAGCAATATCCCACCATTTCCCTGTCGCCTATTAATGGCTGGGGGAAGGCCTGTGGGACAGTGAAATCTTAGGCTAAAACAAAACCAAACCAAACCAAAGCCGAAAAGGGCGCCTATGGGTGGTTCCGTGATTGAACGGTGGAGAAATTCTCTTCTTTCTTCTCAGGCAGGTATTATTATGAATATGATTATGATTATTTTGCAAAGGCGCTTCGGAGGGACCCGTGTTTGGGATTTGAAAGCCCGAGGTAGACCTCGGGAGCTGGTTTGGGTTTTGCGTTGGGTTGCTTTGTTCTCCATACTTGTGTGAAGGAGGGCGAATTATTTGCATCCGTTAAAAACACATGGGGGGGGGCAAATATTGTGGGATTCCAGGTTCGGTATTGAACAGAGATGTTGTTTCATTGTTGGTGATAGCACGAATTTAGAACAATGAAAATGTGGAAACGTAATACACAAACACACACACACACACACACACACACACATGTATATGTATATGTATGTATATATATATATGTATGTATGTATGTATGTATATATGTATATATGTATGTATATATAGAAATATAGAAAGCTCAGGACCATATTGGTTGGAAACATGCGGAAGAAGAGGCCTTCATCCTGCAGTGGATAGACAATGGCTAGGATGATGATATTGATGTGTCTCTGTGTGTATGTATGTATATAGGTACATATATATGTGTGTGTGAGTGTGTATATACATATATACATACATACATACATATACACACTCTCTCTCTCTGTTTCTCTCTGTGTTTATGTGTATATGCATATGTGTGTGTGTGTGTGTGTGTGTATATATATATATATATATATATATATATATATATAGAGAGAGAGAGAGAGAGAGAGAGAGAGACAGTGTGTGTGTGTGTATACACACACACACACACACACACCATATATATAAAAACACATGGGGGGGGGCAAATATTGTGGGATTCCACAATATATATATATATATATATATATATATATATATATATAGAGAGAGAGAGAGAGAGGAGAGAGAGAGAGAGAGAGAGAGAGAGAGAGAGAGAGAGAGAGAGAGAGAGAGAGAGAGAAAATATATATTTTACATAGCTATTATGTATGTATGTATGTATGTATGTATGTATTTCTCTTTAGTCAGGTTCCTCCTACCTAAACCAAGATTTTTATGCAGCCCTAGTTCAGTGAAATCACAATCCATTAGTTTCTAGGCTTTTTTCAGGCAGCCAGCAAACTCCCTGCTGCCTATTGGGAGACTAATATATATATATTCCATGTATATTTATGTGTGTGTGTGTGTGTGTGTGTGTGTGTGTATATATATACACACACACACACCATACATATACTTGCATACATACATACACATACATTACATACACATAGAGAGAGATATAATATCTTGCAGCAGATTCCCCGCCCCCGCAAGAATTTTTTTTATTTAATACGGAATACAGATTTGTTTATTGGGGGTATATATATATATATATTTCCGTATTATGTGAAACATTCTTGGGAGAGAGAAAAATCTGCTACAAGTTTAGTTCAGACTTTGTGGGGAGGAGGGCACACAACCCGGGGAACTAAAGCCTTGAGAAAGGGGTTGCAAGAGCGTCCAGAGGTGTGCTTAGCTTACTCCCCATTCTCCTTTTGGATCTCCCCATCGCTTTGTCCACCAGTTCATTTGCTTGATTAAAGAGGCAAGTCGGAAAATGAGTTGGGAGCATGGCCAGACGGCTTTTGCTGCCACTGGAGTAAACAAATGGGAGCTAGGTTGGAAATAATAAGCGAATTAGCAGCTATAATAGGAAGAATGATAGGGCTGCATGATGGACGCCAACATCTATTCTCCTCAGTCCTGCCTCCCTCTGCATATTAGCTGGATTTCAGACATGAATAAATAAACGAATTGGATTTTTAAAAAATAGAGGAAGGAAGGAAGGAAGGAAGGAAGGAAGGAAGGAAGGAAGGAAAGAAGGAAGGAAGGAAGGAAGGAAGGAAGGAAGGAAGGAAGGTTCTTTCTCTGGCTTCGTTTGAATTTATTCATATTAATATCTCGTAGTGAGGGAAGGTTTGGGTGAGAAGAAAAACGACTCAAGCCAAATGCGTGTGAGTGCGTGCGTGTGTGTGTGTCTATATAACGCATGAACGTCGACACACACATGTAGGTGCATAGAAAGGAGACTTCTATTAACATGGCGACAGAGAAGAGCATTTGCACTCGTCACAAAAAAAAAAATGCAACGCATTCTTGGTTGTTTGCAGAAAATTTACAGCTGAGCAATAAAAGTTTACGACTGAATCACAAGTTGGATTGGCCACAGGAAGTCATGTGGACTCCATCCATGAACGTGAACTTTTTATTGTGGTTTCTCTTATGACTCTTTCGCAGTAGTCCTTCCTTTAACAGTCCAAGCAGTGCCAGTGAAACGGGGGTACGATGGTATCTGTATTTTTTTTCCCTTTATTATTAAGCTCTTCTTCTTTTTTTTTTTTCCGTTGGGTGGATGGAAAGATTGGGAGGAAATCTCATATTGTCTCTGTTCTCTTCTGGTGTTTTGTTGTGGCTTTTTTTTTCTTTTTTGCTTTTCCTTAGGGCTGAAATTGTTGATTATTCTGGGCATTTTAGGAATAATAAGTTTACTGCAGCGGCTGGCTGCCGCCTCCTCCTCCTCCTCCTCCCACTCCCCACCCCTAGGGGCAAAACGCAAGACATTTCTCCGGAGGATGCAATAACGAGGGGGAACAAGGAGTTGTAAATACCTTTTTTTAAAAAAAAAAAAAAAGAGGGGGGAGGGAGAGGAGAAAGATGCCAGTCCCGCCGTCTTCTGTTCCCCCATGCCATGTTCAAAAAGAAAAGGATTATTTTTACGCGTGGGTTTTGCTTTTCTTGATTTTTCTTTTTTCTTCGTTTTGGTTGTTGCCTCTTTTTTTTTTTTCCTCCCCTCTTTTTTTTTTTTTTTTTTAATATATATATAATATATACATATTTCTGCGGAGCTGAATTCAGCCTCAGCCGAGACAGGCAAAAGAGGCAGAAAAGAAAAAGAGAGAGTGAGGGGGAAAGAGAGAGAGAATGAGAGAGAGAAAAAAAGAAAGAAAGGGAGAATCTGGTAAGTGTTCCCTTATTGGCTACAAAAATGTGTAACTAATGATCCATGGAGATGGGTGGTAAAGATAACGATGCCTCGTTTTCGCGAAATAGACGAAAAGAAGGGGTGTTGCCTGCTTATGACAGAATATGATCGGGCAAGGTCGGCGGCGCAAATGTGGTTAATTCGGGGGCGGGGGGAAAGCGGGGTTGCGGGTGGTGATGTCACTGCGGTCTGGTTTGCTGGAGACGGAGGAAGCCGGTTGCAGTCGGCCTTCCTTGCGCGCTTGGCTTCAGTGTTTACTTGGGGAGGGAGGGAGTGTGTGGAGGATGGAAGGAAGGAAGGAAGCGCGCCGGGCGGGGGCGGCTGGGCGGGAGGCGGAGGCGAGGAAAGGTCTGTGACAGTGCAGCCCATTGGTTAAAGTCAAGGAGAAGCCCTGATAGAGCTTAAGCTCCGGACGGGCACCGAAGCCAATGAATGGTAAAAAGAAAGAAAGAAAGAAAGAAAGAAAGAAAGAAAGAAAGAAAGAAAGAAAGAAAGAAAGAAAGAAAGAAAGAAAGAAAGAAAGAAAGAAAGAAAGAAAGAAAGAGTGTTGGGTGGTTTTTTTCCCCCTTTTTTTCCTTCAAAAATGCCCGGGCGAGAGAGGGAGGGAGGGCTACCCAGGAGCAACTTTCAATAAGGCGGGGGTGTGTGTGCTTTTAGGCACATGCGCAGTGCACCTCCTTAGTCCTGCCAACCGTAAAGACCCCAACCCCCCCCCCCCCGGCGTACAACGAGAGGCAAACACGAATGCCATTTTTAATTAGCAATTACGGGTGGCTTCTATTTGTTTTGGCACCGGGAGCTTCTCCTTCCGCTTGCTGTTGGTTTCTCCTCCTACCCCCTCGCCCCCCCCCCGGTTCACCTTACCGACATCTGGTTTATGGTGGCTTTGGTCGAAGCGTGGTTTTTTTTTTTTTTTTTTTTTGAAAGGATTTATTTTTAGAAGTTGGTCCTCCCACATTTTGAGAGTGCGCCTCTCTTACTGGGTCCGCCTCACTTCACCTGCCTACCTTCGACTCGCTCCCACCCCCACCTCCCTCGTCCCTCTCCCCCCCGCCCATCGCCCTCTTTGTGTGAAAAATGCTGTTGGGTGTAACAATGTACATTGTGCTTCCTTGGGCTTTAATAAATCGCCTGCTATGATGATTTGCTTACTTGGTTTATGGTTTATGAAATGTATCTGTGATAATAAGATAATAATCTGTTTTGATTGCCTCCCAATATTGTTCCGAGTTGTCATGTCTGGATTGTTTGCCCTCCTTTGAAAGCACTTTAGGAATCTTTCTTGGCTTTCTAATTCTGATTTGGCACTTCAGCAAAGAATTGTGAGGTGTTTGGTTGTTGGTTTTTTTTTTTTTGTTTGTTGGTTTTTTTACACTTTTTCAATATATTTCTCTATCAAAAACCCTGCACTGTATGGACTAAAGCTGTTGAAAAATATTATCACCCCCATTTTCCCTTTGCTTGGCTGGCTATGTTCCCCCCTACACCCCTTTAATGCTGCTACCCCTCCTTTCAGATTCTTTTAAAATACACACACACACAGAGGCACAAAGAGATAGATGCTCTATTTTAATATATATATATATATATACATATATATATATTTATATGTTATGGTGTTTTTTTTTAATATTTGTAAGACTCCGATGTAACTTCTGTGCTTTTTAATTGACTGTACCCCCATCCTCCTTATGCTGATCTATGACAGTAATAAAACATTTGATTTGATTTGATTTGACATGATGTGATGTGGTCCAAACGGCCCATATATATATATCTATATCTATATATAACAGAGAGATCCGAATCACAGGATAAGATAACGGCGACGACCTAAGATAGAAAAGGGTGGGGGAGGGGAAACAATGACTAAGGTCCCCTTCCTAGAGTTTTATTACCAAGAGCTCCCCCTTGTCCTTATGAATACAATAGGTGGAAATGCAGGCCTTGGGGGAATGGCACCCTCCTGTTCGTCTGGGGGGGGGGATCTTTAGGGCCTCCAGTCTGACTCTTTAATGAAATATTTAGCCTGTTCTGCAACCCGGGTTTATAAAGGCCTGCCTGTCGTCGTCGTACTCCCCCCACCCCACCCCTCCACCCCGTGGATGCTGCCTCTGAGCAGCCTGCGCGAGGCTTTGTGCGCGCGGGGGGGGGGGTTTCCCCAGGAGACAAGGGGCTCCGACTGGATCGCGCCGCGCCCGGCACAGAAGTCGATCAAGTTGGCAAACGCCAAGTGCCTCTTTCTCCCCCACCCCCCACCCCGTGGGTTGGCATTAAGAACTAATCGGATCCCAAGGCGTCCGGTGTTTGCCAGCCATCTTATCCGTAGAGAAAACAACAATCGAAGCCAGCGGATCCCCACCACGGCCACGACCTTCGTCACCCATATCCGCTTCTAGGTCCCAAGGAGGAAAAGCCAGCAACGGTGAGTCGAGGGGCCTCTTGGAGGAGGAGGAGGGGGGGAGGAGGAGGGAGGAGGAGGAATGTCCGTCTATGAAAGAGAGGTGGTGGCCCTGAGCCCCGGCTCCCCAGAGGCAGAGAAGCCTCGGTTTTCCTGGCTGGGGCGTGGCGTGGCGAGAGGCTGCCAGGGAATCCCCCCTTGGCTCGGCGGTGCGGGCAGCGCGTCCTCCTCTAGAGTAAGGGAGCCTGCTTGGAGCGGAAGAGGCCCCCTTCGTTCTTGCCAAAGCTTGAGCCAGGCGGAGTGTGCCTTGGTCGTTTGGTGAGCGCGCTTCGTTGGGGGAATGTTGAAAAAAATAAAATAAAATAAAATAAAATAAAATAAAATAAAATAAAATAAAATAAAATAAAATAAAATAAAATAAAATAAAATAAAATAAAATAAAATAAATCGGGGGGCTTTCCTTGCCAGGGTTAACGTCTGCGAGCCGCCCTTCCTCTCCAGGGGCGTGAGAAAATCCGGGGTTAGTGCTCCGGGAGTTGTATTAAAGGGATTGGAATCAAAGCTCTTTTAAACGATCGGCGTACAAGGCGTAAAGGATCGTTGATTTGTCTACCCTGCCGCTTCCCTTCTCTTCCTGTTTCCCAGGAACACTGTTTTCTCACGTGGAGGTCCATTGGTTGGGATCAATGCCCCTCTTTCATATTTCTTCGTTACGCCCCTGTCGTTTGTTGTGTCTTTTTTCTGGGACCGACAGACCTTCCTCTCTGCCACAGGCTGTGCAAAAGTACAAAAACACGTTTTAATGTATCGATTCGTTCTTTAGATTGACCTATCGCCGTTGTTCATAAATTTAGGAGATTTTTGTAGATATAAAAAAGGATGATTTATTTTATTTTTTTTAAAAAGCAAGCTGATTTATTTCTCCAGCATTCTACAGACGTTAAGGGAAGGAAATGAATGGCTTCTTTTATCCATATCATTGAGATAGACAAGGGATGGAGTGAAAGGAAGCTCAACCCTTATTGACATGTAGGGTCAGTGAAGAGGATGAATAGAATTCTGGCAATGCCAGAAATTGGATATCGCCAAACCCAATAGTAGGAAAGTGCCGTTGACTCCTGACCTAATTTTCAATGGCTTTTAATCGCCACAAACAGTATCACGGGTTTGTCAGGGTAATAAAGTTAATCTACCAATCCACACGGGACTAGAGTGGTAGATTATGGTTCAAAATCCTCAGTGTGAAGCCTCTGTTCTAAGTGGATTGGTTCAGGCTAACAACAACAACAACAACAACAACAACAACAACAACAACAACAACTGTCATTAAAATAATGCAAAAGACTTCACCGTTAGACCATCACAAGTAAAAACCTCACATATTTTGTAACAATTGGAAAAAGCAAACCCCCCGGAAAATATTGCTCCAGCTATAGCCAATAACCGTCACAATAATTTTCAAATTATGCTGTGTAGCTCTTTTGCAGCTCAGAAACAGAGAAAGGGAAGAAAGGGTCTGATTGGGAGTTGGAATACTGGCTGAGAGAAAGAGAGAGAGAGAGAGAGAGAGAGAGAGAGAGGATAAACCGCAAAGCTTTGTAAAATGACAATTGCAATAACAAGAGTCATAATCCACTTTGAAGTGGGTGTCATATACCGATTTACATTCCATTCCATAGATAGAGAGTGAGAGAGAGAGAGCGCATGAGAGCCTAGAGCTCTGCACATGAGCAGTTAGGGTTTTGGGACTCAGATAATGTCATTAAATCCAGGGCCTCTAAAATAACAACAATCAGAAGAAAGACGTGCAAAGGCTGAAAAGCAGGCTTGGTTATATCCAAAATTATAAGGCCTCTCTCTCTCTCTCTCTCTCTTTTTTTTCTTCTAAAGCGCATCAAGGGAAGAGCCAGGAGAAAAAGCAAAAAAGAAGACAGTTTTCGCTTTTCTTTGTGTGTGCCACACAACATCTGGATGTTAGTGTGGGTGCCTATGGCAGTGTGTATCCTTGTCTATGGCTATCGGGATTTGCATTCTTTCTTTCTTTTTCTAAATGTGTGTTGGAATTGGTTCTGTGTATTTTGGGCTCTGGGCATATAAATATTTGGGCTGTTTTTCTTCTGCCATACAGCATTATTTATTAACCTCCATTCATTTCAATGCAAGTTTCTTTCGGAAAGCTGTTTTCTCTTCCTTTTTAAACTCAATGAGGGTTGAAATGTTTGCTAAATGTTTCAAGATGAGCCCAGAGGTTTTAGAGAGGAATCAAATTAAGAAACCCAAGCAAAACGTCATTCCCAAAGGCGCTTTAAGCAAAATGTAACAACAGAGGCCAAAACGAAAGCTGGGTAAAAGAAAAGATTAATCGGAGAAGGAAATACGGAGCTCTATGTATATCTGTATGCATGTATGTATATGTAGAAGGCATCTACGGTTCTAATAATTGTTCAAGGGATATGTTCATGCGTCTGTGTGATATATGCTACATATTACATATAGAGGGGAGACAAAATGCCTCCGCATGTATATAGGAGAGATCAGAGCTTGTATATGTCTAGCCATTTTAGCAGCACCTCCATCCTTCAGTGTCTTACTTGGAACAGTCTTGCAGAGTTAAATTAGAGTTTCAATCTGATATGGATTTTACAGTTCTTTCTCCTTCATTATTTGGCTGACTGGGAATGGAGGGCTGTTCGTTGCTGATGCTGGGAAACATCTTCTCAACATCTTCTTGGCGTGGAAGTTCATGTCCTCAGATGGGATTATTCCTTTTCTTTCTCGGTTGTTCTGGTTCTGTCTCAGAGAGGGGAAATCTGGCGGTTCAATGGACAGAAAGAGATTAAAATATACCAAATAGAGAAGCCATGGGACAAGTTACTGACTTTCCCTCTAGTTTGTCTTTCTTTCTTTCTTTCTTTCTTTCTTTCTTTCTTTCTTTCTTTCTTTCTTTCTTTCTTTCTTTCTTTCTTTCTCCTTCCTTCCTTCCTTCCTTCCTTCCTTCCTTCCTCCCTCCCCTCCCTCCCTCCCTTCCTGCAAATTCACCATATTTTAAGCATATAAGGGAGGAACTCACTACTCCACAACAATGGGGTGCAATTTACTTCCTAGTAGATAGAATGGATTCCTTCTGTTGATCTCCATGAGATTTCTGCTCCCCTCCTTGTCTCTTGGCTGCATTGCTCAGCTTTCCAGGAGCATAATTTACTGGGTAGGTTATATAGTAGTCCATTCCCTTGGTCAATGTTTCTGCTTTTAATATATGCAAATCTAATATGAGAAACCCGAGGCTGCTTCTGCTGCTTTCCTCAACGTAGGGAAGCAGGTTTCCCTGGTTTTCAACTGTGTAAGTCCAGTTCAAAGGTTGCTTCTCGACTTTCCATTTAAGAATAATTCAGTGTTGGCCACCGGGTTCCCTACTGGGTCAGTCTAGAGGGTACCAGGGTTATTTGGGCATTATTTAAGATATTGTCCTTGATTGAAATAATCATGGAGGTTGTGTGTATGAGAGAGACAACGTGAGTGTGCACAAACCTGCATTCCGATAAATGGATACAATTTTATGGTGAGTGTTATTTAATCCTGGTAGTAACTTCTGCTTTTTCCCCCTTCTTGGTTCTTTTATATAACCACTATTTTTGTTTACTTGTTTTGTATACTGCCACCAAGTGACTGAAAGCTGACAAGCCAACATTTTTCCAATCCAGACTCTCTTCTCTCTCTTCTGATCCGTCTCCCCTACTCTCGCCCCCTAATCCCCGTTCTTCCCGGAAGATAAGCCGAGATGGGGGAGGACGAAACCCAAATAATCTTTTTTTCATAAATGAAGAGAGTTTGAACGGCTTGATGGAAGGAAGAAGGATCGGCCAGCCATAAAGGCCGATTTCGTGAAAGCCTTTCAAGCGGGGGGGGGGGGGCAGACCCTATTGCTAAATTTTCAGCAGCCTCCTAGTAAGGACTTGGATGAATAGTTGCAACTAAGGAAAAGTTTGAATTGCCAAAGCTTTTGGAAGTCGGCTGTTTGAGATGGGATGTCTTTTCACTGCAAGTTCCTCGTTCGGTTGCTGTTGAAATTTTCCGCCGGGCGGCCGCACACACTCCCCTCTCGCTCTAGAACTCGGCGTTTTAAGTCACTGCCCGATCAAGGCATTCATAAAAATAGATAAGGTCCGTCAGCTGCGAGACACCTCTCTCTCTCTCTCTCTCTCTCTCTCTCTCTCTCTCTCTCTCTCTCTCTCTCTCTCTCTCTCTCTTTTTTGTCCCAGCCCCTATCACTTTCCTGGCCAAAAAAAAAAGAGAAGAAAGAAAGAAAGAAAGAAAGAAAGAAAGAAAGAAAGAAAGAAAGAAAGAAAGAAAGAAAGAAAGAAAGAAAGAAAGAAAATGCATGCAAGCAGTCCTAAAATACCAGACTGCGTTCCCTTGAAAGGCAACATAAACCGACCACTCTAGTTTCTTAAAAGTGCAGAAAAAGAGTTTTCTAAATAGAGTAGTTTAATTCTATTTAAATGATTATCTTTTTTAAAATCACACATTGCAGTAACTAATACTGTGGTTTGGATGCTTTTGCCCTTCCTTCCTCCCTTCCTCCCTCCCTCCCTCCCTCCCTCCCTCCCTCTTTCTTCTTTCTTTATTCTCTTTTCTTTCTTTCTTTCTTTCTTTCTTTCTTTCTTTCTTTCTTCCTCTTTCTGTTTTCCTCCCTCCCTCCCTTCTTTCTTCCTCCCTCCCTCTTTCCTTTCCTTTCCTTTCCCCTTCCTTCCTTCCTTCCTTCCTTCCTTCCTTCCTTCCTTCCTTCCTTCCTTCCTTGCCTTTTCCTGCCCCCTTTCCTTTTTTGTAGCATCTGGAGATTAATTTTCCCTCACCCCTTCTGCCATGTGCAAACAATAAAATAAAATAAGAGCTCATAGATAATGGCAACCGTTTCTCATTGCTGAATTATTATTCCTGAACGTATTAAACTCCTATTCTTCTTTGTTTAATTTGTTCACAGGCACAAGTAGTTGCTTACAACCATATTTTATGTGACTTTATAATATCATGCTTTATAATTTTAAGACAGTAACTATTGTCCTTGACAGCACAGTGTGACGTCATGGCCTCTGCTCCCTTAAATGTCAAAATGAAGGAGGGGAAGCATTGGAGGGAACATTTCCATGCAATAAAATGTAATCAGAGTCAGCCATAAAGTTTTCTAACCTGAACTTCTCTTAGTGAAATGTGCAATGTTATTGGGACTGCCGTGGATGTTATGTGGAAGAACTCAACTAAATAATTCAACTTTTTTAAAAATTTCATTTCTCTTTCCTCCCCACTATCAGCACATATATTTCATATTATTTCAAAATTATATTAAATTATTATAACAAACATTGACAGTAACATGCTTTCAGTAAACAAGAGAAATCTCTGGTTTGAGTTGCTTATAGAGGACATGCCTTTAATTAATTAAGATTTAATTCAAGACAGCTAATGGTGGTGGGATGGGGAGGTAAATGTTGGAGATAGTGAAGTTGTGTTGTTATTTGATATGGTTCAAGGCGAACTTCCTTTGTGAACCTGAGAGATTTCAAATTTTGGGAAGCAAGAAGATCTGAAAAAAAGAAAAGAAAAACAGACCAGTGGATAAAACCATGCCATCAATGGGTTTAAACATTGGTTGATGTGTAGGAAATCTGCAGAAATACTTAAGAAAAACAGAAAAGAACTTGAAGTCTGATAAAGAAAGGGTGATGCATTTATTTTCAATCTGTTTAAAAGCAATGTATTCTGTCTCTCACTTTCCTTCATGTCCAATTAGTGTTGCTTTTGATCATTGCAGAGTTTTGCTTATCCCCAGATCTCCCATCCTCCATAATGCAAGCAATATTTAGATTTTGCCTCTCCCACACATTACCGGGCTTCCACCCTCCACTACCCGCCACCTCTGGGAATAACTTCCTTTTTAAATCTCTTGGTTATCTTCCCAGTATGTGACTGACTATGTGTGTTTGTTTGTGTATGTATAAATATATACATATACTAGTATTCACCTAATACTGGTGCATGTGTGAAGGTATCCTGTACCATAGTGGGAAGAGCTGCAGATCCGATTGTCTAAGAACAGAAGTTACAGTGTGTCTTTTCATTAGTTTTGTAGGACCACACAATCATAAATGAAAACAGGACTTGGTTTAAATATAAGGCGTTTATATTCTGCTTTTTTAAAAAAAAAGCTACATGTTTTGTTGTTTTTCCTCACATTTGAATTGTGACAAATCAAATTGTCAAACTTCACAATTGAATTGTGAATTGTAGAAATGGGATTTCTGTGATAAACGGAGTGAAAAGGCAAGTGGTCTGGGGAGAGCGAGCAAGAAAAATAAAATAAGGCAGAAAGAGAAAGGAAAGCCCTACTTTGCAATTCTCGCTGGTCTAGACATATTTACCAACAATAATTATTTTGATGGCATTTAACGCTATTGTTCCAGGTTGGTTTTTCTGGGGACATTGGAATAAACATTTCAGCTTGGTAAGGGTAGACATCAGAAGGGGGGATCAAACTAAACAAAAAGTATTAAGCTTATGTATTTTAAATAATCAAGACGGAATTAACTGTTATGCAGTGAACACTTTGAAGCAAGGCAAATGTCTTCCTCAGGCATAATTGGTTGGTGATATTTATGTGTCTTGTATTTTGGGTTAGCTTCCAAACATGATTATGGTTTGTGACACAGCCAGTCAGATGTTTAGGGTGGATTTGGCATTTTTATCCACCTAACCCTAGTTCTTCCCAAGGACCTGCGATAGAGAGATGTTGGTTGTTTGCTGGTTTATTATTTGTATTTTTATTATGGTTGGTTACCTAGTCTGCCGGTTTAGCCTGAATTTGGCATTTTTATCCACCGATCGAGTCATTATTATTGTTGTTGTTGTTATTCTGTCATTTATGGGAAGAGTCAAGATTTGATTAAGACGTTTATTTGGTAGGGGCAGTGAAACTTCAGGGCAATCTCTCTAAATAAATAATTACAAAGCAAGAAGACTTGCCTGTAATAAATGTCAAGTCCAAAATGGCCGATATAACATATCTAAGGTGAGATCAGCTCGAATGAAAAAAAAAAAAAAAAACACCCCACGGCTTACGCTGCCATGAGCATTTCACACAGAGCACCTTAAGACCCATGTTCCTTCCACATAAAGGATGACCTCATGCTATATGCTTATGTGGTATTCTGATTATCTATCGATTTCCTGTTTCCAAGAGATGCATACATAATATCTTCTTTTAAGGTTCCAGGGTTTTGGTTTTTTCCCCTCCCTACATGGCTACGTGTGATTTATGAAATGACGTGTAAAACATGCGTGGATGTGGACAGGGTTTTACAGCACCGGTGAAATCACATTAGTTATATAGTGCTGGATCTGGTTACCGCACTAATTTGTCTCATCCACCTATAAAAGGAATCTAGTGGGTACATAACTAGCCACACTGATCTCTATAAATAGACAAGAGTGAAGACTCACACGCTGTGTGTGTGTATCTGTGCTTCATCAGTTTACGCGTGGTGTGTGTTTAGGGGAGGAGTGAAGGATTCTAATCCATCTATCAAGGGATAATAATACACGTTTTCTACGCAACAGTTCAACCTAATCCTATATATGAACCATAAACCAAAGCATTTGATTTAAGGCAACCATTAATATATACATATTTAAATCGAACCAGGCAAAAAAACTGCATTTAGGAATAATCCATTTTCTACATCCAGATCACAGCCTAGGTGAGAATTTGTGGATCTTTTCCCCCCTCCCCGTCTGCCCTTGCGTGAACAGTCACAGCTGATCGTCCAGTCATGGACATCCCACAAAATTCATCCCTCCCTCTCCCCTCCGTGCTCCACAAACAGTCAAGTAAACAAACGGTGTCTGGATTTCCATTCAAGATCACATCACAAAATCAGAGCCTGGCAAGAGCAAAAGAAAGAACGAAAATGGAGTAACACTTGTTTCCTTTCAGACATTATTCTGGCTAGAAAACATGTGTGGAGTGTGCATTTCTGAAGCTTTCCTCTAAATCAGTTCATCAATTCGCCAATTATTGCTGGGAGAGAATCATAATGAGGCATATTTTTCTCCTTTAGCATCAAGATAGAGGTAAAATCTGGGGGAGGAGGGGCGAGGGGGGGAAAGGGAAAAATAGCTTATGAGTCAGAGATGTTATTACAGCTTTCTTTGGGCACTTTAGCTCCAGGGGGTGGGGAGGGGAGAGACCCAACTGCTATTCAAGAACTATTCCAGGACTTGGGCATATTTTCACTGCTGTGTAGCAGTTTTAATAAAACATCTGTTCTTGCTTCTGCTGATGAGATGGTACAATTGCTTGCAGACTAAATTGTATAGAAAGAGACCTACGCATTTTGCTACATAGGTTTGCAGGAAAGGTGGGAAGGAAGAGCTACCGCCTTTGATTTAAATGCATTCTAGACGCCTACAGACAGAGACACACGGAGACCAAGACCCCCCATGTAAAATTTCTGGCCAGTAAAGTTCTAACTTGCACTAAAATACGTGGCTGACAAAATGTGAGTTTTTGGAATCTTGAACTTTTGTGTGTGTGTTTGCGCGTGCTCTGTACTGTGTACATGTGTGCATTTTAGCATTTCCTAAGCCGTCCAACCAAATGTTAAGGAAGGGTTTTGTGACAAATTTCTTTGTGCCAGCTGTTTTCTCATCCTCATAACACAACCAAACTTTGAGGTTTTCTCTTCTGTTTAGAAAAGTAATAAACACAAATCCCTTTATCCTTTCCCAGGTCTTTCTAAAACAGCTCTTTAGGACCTATATAGCCCACTATACACTTCCTCCCTTCCTCCAACCATAAACCTTTTTACATCACATAATCTCAGCTCTTTCAACCAAGATTAGGAGTATTACAACGTTTTTTTTTAAAAAAGCCCCCCCCCCCTTTTTTTTTAAAGTAACGCTTGCTTACCAGGAAAAAAAAATTAAGGGAGGACGGAGAGTTATGGAGGCTTTGTGACTTTTAATGGATTCCTGATTTATACTAGAGCATTTTCTTTTAAAGGACCACCATTCTAAATATAAATATAAATTCACTCACTGAAGAGTCTTCACAGGAGAACTCTTATTAAAGAGGAAGTGGGAAGGGAGTTACTTCTGTCAATTCAGGGGGTTGGGTGCCTAGAACACTGATTTAGTTTACAGGCCATCTCGGAGCTTTTCAAATAATCCTGGATTGAAATCAATTTCACTAAATGCCTTCAGATTATGGGTTTACCCATCCTCCTCCATGCGTGCCCATATAAAATGCTTTGCAATGCACACCTCCTAGGAGGTGGGTGGGTCTAGGAAGAGGGTCATCTTGGCCCTTCTTCCTTCCTTCCTTCCTGCCTTCCCTCCCCTCACCCCACTTTTTTTTAAAAGAATACATCCTAGTCTATAATGTAAAGTTTTTTTTGGGGGGGGCACTATTGCAAGGTGGGAAAAGTGGGGAAAAAATGTATTGGGCATCTTTAGGCTTCCTGCCCATTAAACCAATCCCTATTTTTTTTTTTAAAGCTTTCCACGGCTTTATATAAGAAGTGTATTATTATTTTTTAAAAAAATTGCTAGCCCTTCAGAAACGCCTAAATGCTGGACACGATGAATACTTCTTCTGCCTTCTTCTTCTTCTTCTTCTTCTTTTTTTTTGGGGTCTGTTGTGGTCCGGTTTATGGCTTTACTACTGCCTCTGATTACTTTGCTTTGTTGAACAGAGGAAAAAGACCATAAACGCTTTTGGCATCCGTTGGCATCCGGGTTCCTGTTGGAGCCGAGGGGTGCTCACAGGAGGAGGGATTTGCTTCTTTCTCAGCCCACCAAGGAGAGTTACTTCATCCCAACAAGGGATGTTCAAAGTACTGGCTTGCTGGGGGAGGGGGAGGAAGCAAACATAAAGATATTCAATCGGAGGTGGGTCTGGTTTCCTTTTATGGACCCTTCCATATATTATTATGATGCTCCCTTTAATGCAGCTAAACAAAAGCCACGGAAATCAAGCCCAGGTTTCCTAGCCCTAATTGAATTTTGAAAGAGCAAACCAATAGCAGGAGGATGGAGCCTTGCTTCGTTTACACATCAGCAGGTATATTTTACATTTAAGGGGCAATTTATGGCCCTGGATTGAAATTAAAATGAGATTAGCTGTCTTCATTTCAATTAGTGTGTCGGGGCAAATCCACCAGAGGAGTAGAATACAGTCCACTCTCTAATCTAACTAAATATTTCAAGGGGAAGTTTTCTAATCAGCCACAGATATCTGAAGCCATAAATTCTGCCCCCTCCCCCGCCCTTTATTTTTGCAAATGTAAACACGGGGTGCTCCTTCCAACCCACACCGCTCCCTAGAGAAAGGGAAGGTAATGAAAGACTGGGGGGTGCTACAAAGGTAAACAGGACCCTAACAATGACAAATTCTTCCTCTTCCTTTTTTTTTTTTTTGTTGTTGAAGCAAAGCAATACTGGGTTAAATTATGTTAAATGAAAAGATTAATAAAGCCAGCTCGGAATTTTGGGGCCAGAAGGAATGAAAGAAGGAGCTTGCAAAGTTCTTCCCATTCCAAAATCCAGGAATGCTCTCCAAGAAGATATGGTCTCCATCCAACTGTCACTTCTTTCCCTGCCTGTCTTTTCAAATATTGTTTTTTTGGAAAACACTAGCATTTAATTCCACGTTTATTGACTGACAGTAAATTAGTGGCGGGAAAGAGAATTTATGGTTTAATATTTTATGCATACTTCAGATTTATGGCTATAATTTCTGTGCTGTTTGGTTGTTAGAGGTATTAAGCAAGGTATTTATTCAAAAGAATAAATATCCTGATTTCTGTTCTCTATGGTTCCTTTCCTTTCCTTTCCTTTCCTTTCCTTTCCTTTCCTTTCCTTTCCTTTCCTTTCCTTTCCTTTCCTTTCCTTTCCTTTCCTTTCCTTTCTATTTTTAAGGCAACGCTTTCTCTGCACTATGATTTTCTTTCCTTTTTTCCCCCCTTATCCTTTTTTGCCCCTCCTTCTTCAGTCCTCTCCCACCTTCCCTCTCCCCCCACAATCATACTTACTCTTTTCCCCCCTCTTCTTCTAAACCGTCTTTATATTTAGAATTTCGAGACTTACTTTCAATGCATACTTAGTTTCAACTGGGGAATCAACACAAGCAAAAGCCATTTTTCCGTGTCTTGACATCCAGTTTTCTATTGGCTCCCCGCGGGTCAGCTGACTTTGTCATTTTGTCTGTCCTGGAGTGGAGCCGTCCCTATAACAATCTAGTTCAGACTACAAACTGGAGACAGAAATAAATATTAAAGAAATCATACAAGCCAGGTACAGGGGGGAAGATATGAATTCCTATTTCACAAACCCGTCGCTCTCTTGCCACCTCACCAGTGGTCAAGAGGTCCTGCCCAGCGTGCCGCTCAATTCCACTGCCTATGACCCTGTAAGGCATTTTTCAACTTATGGAGCAGCGGTCGCTCAAAACAGGATCTATTCATCTCCTTTTTATTCACCGCAAGATAATGTTGTGTTTAGCTCCAGTCGGGGACCATATGATTACGGATCGAATGCGTTTTATCAAGAAAAGGACATGCTCTCTAGCTGCAGGCAAAATTCTATGGGACACAATACACAAACTTCTATTGCACAGGATTTTACAAGTGACCAAAACAGGAGCACGTCCCAGGAACAGAAAGCTAGCATTCAAATATACCCGTGGATGCAGCGCATGAACTCCCACAGTGGTAAGTTTTACAGCTTGCAGAGATAAATTAAATAAACTGAACCATCTTTATGGCCGTCTCCCCAGCAGAACAGGCTCAGCTACTTTTTATGGCCCCATAAAAACAATCATATAGCTTCCTCACAGTTGCCGCTACAGGCCTTTTATTTGTTAAGTTGTTGCAAGCAAATATGGCTTGTTATGCTCTTTCTAATTAAAAGACTTTGGGAGTGTAAAATATCCATAATAAAGTGCAATCAGCTCTGATTCCATCCCCACCCTCTCACCCACCCAACAGTGGAGATTTTTTTTTGGGGGGGGGATTAGGTGTAGGAAATAGAACCGGGGCATTTTTTTTAAAAAAAAAAGAAGTTTCCCTGATAGGTGAGAAAGGGCATTTTGAGGGAAGGGGGGAGATGCAAAATGTCTTGTCCAATAATGGGTTGAGAGATGGGGTTTGATGAAGTAGCTTGACTTCAGAACGTTATGGAAGGAGAGTCTATTCCTAGTAATTAAAGCAGCATTGGAGTGAAGATCTAATTAGATTTTTTTTTTCCTTTTTAAGATTGCCGAAATAATTAAAACAAAACATTCGGAATCTTTGCAAATAAGAACGGAGCATGCTTTCAATTAGAGGCTTTCCCCTCTTCTTGTTCGGTCTCCCCTCCATGTGTGCTGAAAGATTTTAATGAATAGCCAGCCTAAGGAGCAGAATTAAATTGGAAATGGGTGGGGATGCGATGAAGACGGGGGGGCTTGGAGGGTGGGGTTGTTAGATGACTTCAGTTTTTTTTTTCTTATAAAAAAATATGTTACTTGTGTTTTATTTATTTTCTATGGACTTAATAAGACCTGTTGTTGGCCGACGCCGTAGCTAATCGTTCTTAGTTTGTTTGGTTTCCGAATCCCTAGGAGTCGGCTACGGAGCAGATCGGAGGAGGGGGCGTCAGATCTACTCGCGCTACCAGACGCTGGAACTGGAGAAGGAGTTCCATTTTAACCGCTACTTGACGAGGCGGCGGCGGATTGAGATCGCCAACGCGCTGTGTCTCACGGAACGCCAGATCAAGATCTGGTTCCAAAACCGGAGGATGAAATGGAAAAAAGAGAGCAATCTGACTTCCACTCTCCCCGGGGGAGGTGGGGCTGGAGAAGCCGCCGAGAGCTTGGGCGCAAAGGAAGAGAAAAGAGAAGAAGGGACACAGGAGGAAAAAGCGAAGGAATGAACGGGGACGGCTCGGCCAAACAATTTTCTTCCCCTCCCCTCCGGTCTCACCCACGAGCATATCACAGAGAAGGTTCTCTTCTTTTCCTCCCGCCACCCGACTCCCTCCTGCCTTCCTTTCTCTTCTCATTACTGCAGGCACAAACGCTACATTGGGTTAAATTAAAAAGGGGTGGGTGCGTGGGGGAGATAGAAATCCCCTTCCTCCATCTTCCAGTTTCCAGCGCTCAGGTTCCAGACCCCTGACTCCCAAATCTCCTTTTAGAGGCTCCTGTCTCCCTTGTTCCTGGCCTCCTTGCCCAGTGACCCGGTTTTTTTTTCCTAAAGTACATACATACACACAAACACACACACATAATCACATACAGAGAGAGAGACACACACAGACACGAGTAAGAGAAACTCCCCCTGCCATTCCTTCTTCGCCCTCCCTAGACAGAATCTCGCTTGCCAAAGGAGAAGAGTTCTGTGTTAGGGGGCTGCCTTCGGGTAGTGCTGGGTTCGACCATGCAGGTCCAAAAGAACTACGGGCAGTTTCACTTTCCTAATAAAATAAAATTTAAAAAAAAAAAAGAAGAAGAAGGAAGGAAAGGCGGCTGGTGGCGATGTGGATTCGTGGAAAAGAAGCTGGGTTGGGGAAAAAGAAAAAAGAAAACACGTAACACAGTTCACCGACTCACCTAGCCCTATGAAAATAACTTCCCTCCATATATCCATCTCGAAGTCTACGTCCGCCTAAATATAGCGCTTTCTTTCCAGAGTAAACTCATTGTATTGAAAACACTACCTGAAGTCATGATGCATCCGACAAACTGTGACGGTTCCTGTGTGAATATTTTTAGCTGTATTTGTGGTCTCTTGTATTTATATTTATGTTTAGCACTGTAATGGTCAAACGGTAAAGTGAATGGCATTCTATAGCGAGTAGGAGAAAAGCAAACCTTGTGTTAAGCTTCCTAGCATCATGTATAAAAAAAAAAAAAAGTCATGTCCAAAGGACTATGGTTGAGTATTTAATAAAAACTGGATATTATTTTTAAAAATTACTGGAATATATATATTTTTTCGACGTTTCATGGGGGATAATTTCGCGCCGAAACATTTTACAAAATCGACTCGCCCGTGTTCCATAGCGCGATCGAACCCCGTTTAATTTCCGCAGCAAGGCAGATGATAGGCGGAAATAATTTATTTCCTATTAAGTAGGCTGAGGATGACTTTAGCACCTCTCTCTCTCTCTCTTCCCTCTTGCATAACCATAGATATGTTCGAGCACAGACACAGGTAGGCATAAGAAACTTTGATTCCAAATCGGCAAATTCCTAGGCCCACAAGTCCAACTTTTTAAAAATAGGTGTGTTTTCTCAAGGCCAGTTTAAGCACAAAAGCACCGATTTCCTTATCAAAGAGAAAGGCCAAGGAACAAAGGAATCTCGCTGGCTCCTTTTCTAAATTTATTTCGAGGTTGAGAACAGGTGGGCAGGAATTATTGAGGAGGGGAGAGGGGAAGAAAAGTTCAGAAAGCGCAATGGATAAAATCTCTGATGCACCACACAGCCCTTGCTTTGGGGCGGAGGGCCCCACAGTGGCTTGGGTTTAGGTCAGAGGCATCCTTGTCCCAAATACAAATGTCTGGGATGTGGGAAGTTCTGGCCTCTGGATGTCTGGATAGCCTTAGCTACGCTTTTGCGTGTTCAATTCAATCACCCTGTCCCAGTTTAAAAAAAGAAAAGGGGGGGGGAGGAAAGACCACAACCACTCCTGACACCCCACCATTAAATTGATTTCGCCCACCTCCGTTTGTCTGAACCCAAGGGAGACTGGAGTCATCCCTTTCTCGAAATCATAACAAGGAGCTTCAAAAACTCCCAGAGCTGAGAATAGCTTGGTTTTTTTTCTTTAAAAAAAAAAAAGCCAGTCTCGCACATGACCTGGGGAGGCGAGGAATAGACTCAACAACATTTCGGGAAACCTGAGCCAAAACTTTCCAGGGTTTCTTTACCGATTGTTCCTTAATGCGAACAACAAACAAACAAACAATTAAATAAGCTAACTTATTCAGGAGTGAAAGATGACCCCATAAGGACGATTAAAAAAAAAAAAGATAAAATGGATGCTTTCCCCCCCCCCCCCGTCATGGTGGGAAGAACACAGAAGCCACTTCAGGAGGAGGGCAAATGAATTCTTTGTAACTCCACCCTAAACAAACCAAATAAATTGTAAGGCGACGTCTAGGAAAGGAGAAAGGGCACCCCAACATCTTCCCTGAGTATCCAGGAAAAGCGGACTTTATTTTTCAAGAGAACTCCTCTCAGAGCCATCCGCCGAGTTAGCTAGCAAGCGTGTCAGTTTAGTGAGGAGGGAAAGGATGGCACATCCTTTTACCTATAAGACACACAGACACACACACAATTCTCCTATGCCGGTTTCCCTGCAAAGAAAGGAAGAAGGAGGGGAAAAAAAAAAAACCCAAAGCGAACCATCCATCCGTTCATCCCAAACAGGAGGATTTAGCCACCTCAAAGGAAGCTTGACTGCAGACCCGCACAAAGTCCTCTCCACTCGGAAAGATAGTCTGAGTGAAATCTTCAGAGGCAGATTTTTTTTAAAAAAGAAAAAGAAAAGAAAAAGAAAAAGAGGGACGAATTTAGCGCAATAGGTTTAACAGTTCCAAGAGGGCTGCTGTTTGGCACCCCCCCCACCCCACCCTCTCCGGGCAGAAGAGCAGGTTCTTAAGACTTTGGAGAGAGGGGCATCCGTGTCCATAGTTGGATGCCCGGATCTATATGTGGGACTGGGGGGAAAAAAAGCATCAGGAAGATGCATGTTTCTTGCCTGCCACTTATCTGATGTTAGGGATTCTTGGATACACCCAGAATCCTGGAGAACACGGACCCTGCCCTGTGCGCTCAGGTGCCAGGCACTGAGGCAAAGAGTCTAGCAGGCAAGCAGCCCCAATCCTGCACACCGGGATATTCTGTTGGTGGGCACGCACAGCGGGCAACACAGCCCGACACCCACCAGAGAAGCCTGGTTGGCACACCCAAGGAAACAGGCGTAGGAATCTCGTAAGGTCGTGTTTTATAAAGTCCACCCCACTCAAAGGCAAACTTTCCCCAGGCTTCGCCGGGGTGGAAAACTCTGGCTTGCCTTCGATCACCTGGAAGGCTTTAGAGGATTTGTGTTGTTTCACACCCCAAAGCCTCAAACGTTCGAACAAGGGGTAGAATTCGAATCAGTCGTCATACCCCGAACTTAGCACCAGGTGACGCTCTAGACTCATTGTCTCGGTGTTTTGAGTGTGGGGCCTTTTTTTTTTTTTTCCCTTCCCCTTCTTCCCAGGGCTTCGTTATGCCAACATATCACATACGTTGCACGGGCTTCCATCAATAACCTCCTGGGGTCATCAAGCCAAATTTATGACTGGCCAACACTGTCACGTGATTCTCTTTAAACATCCCATATTTGGGCAGCGCACATAGAATAAAGAAAAGAAGAATCCCCACCTATAAATTCTGCACTTTGGAGAACAAAAAACCCTGAACTTCAAAAGGGCCACAAATCAAGTCTAATCAAAGGGGTGTAAGAGAGAGAGAGAGAGAGAGAGAGAGAGAGAGAGAGAGAGAGAGCGAGAGCGAGGGAGAGAGGGAAAGAGAGAGAGAGAGAAGCTGGGTGGGGGGGAAATATAATTCCTGACATGAGTTCCTACGTAGCCAATTCCTTCTATAAGCAAAATCAAAATGTTCCTGCGTATTCCATGCAAAGTTATGGGAATTATGGATCACTGCCTGAGGTTCAGCCCTCCAGGTGCTGCTACACTGGGCTGGATCTGAGCATTACATTCCCTTCATCTGGGGCTTCCAACTCTCTGAACGGTGTGGACGTGTCTTCAACCCCCAGATCTAACCCTGACCGGCCTTCCTGTACTGTCATGGGATCTTCAGGGCACACTTTAGGCAGAGATGACCAAGCTTCTCTAAACCCAGGAATTTACAGTCAGAAGGCTGGTGGCACCAACAACCCCACGCCGTTGGAAGATAGATCTAAAACCAGTGGGGAAATCAAGAGTGAACCGGTGCAAGCAGCCCAGCCCAGCGGCCAGCCTGTTCAGCAGTCGCCGCAGCAGCCACCACAAATCTATCCGTGGATGACCAAACTACACATGAGCCACGGTAAACTTTCGCTTCTCGATTTTGTTTCACAGGGTTTGCCTTGGTTTTATAGGCCATACGGGGCAAATAACAAGGGGGAAAAAAAACCGGGGTCGTAAATTTTACGACTAAGGCATCAATTGCTCGTAAAACTGTCCACTAAAAGGCTTAGAGGCTATATACGCCCAAATTTATGACGGCATAATTGGATCATAGAAACAAAACGGGTATAAAGGCAATATTCCATTGGGGGGGGGTCGAAAAGGAAGTAAGGAGGAAGAAAGATTTTAAGGGGAAGAAATAACTTGAATTTCGAGCGCACTCTTTCTGGGGAAGAAAATGAGCTTATGGTTATTTAGAGTGGGTCTTCCCCATCCCCCACCCCCGCAAGAACCTTTTGCACGTCCCATAAGCCACGTTTTTCTCTTCTTTCGAAGGAAAGAACATGCCTGAATTTAATTCCCACACTTTAGCTCCACTTTCTCGGGTTTTAAATGGTGAGCGCCGCCTCCCCCCCCCCCCGCCGCCTGACTTGCTTGAGACGGAATCCAAAGCTTTGATAAAAGTATAGACAATCGGGACCCTCGATTTACCAGAAATATAATAAATGTTATGTGGGGTGGGGGGGAGAGTCAACCAAACCTCCTTCCCACTCATCCACCCCCGTCCCCCTTCCTCTTGCTTTCTTTAGCACATTTGGTCTCTCCCTTCCTTGGCATTGCTGCCCTGCTTTATAACGTGATTCTTTCCCTCCCCCTCGTCCTTATCCGGTGTCTTGTTCTTTTCCAGAAGCAGATGGCAAACGTTCTAGGACCAGCTACACTCGCTATCAGACTCTGGAGCTAGAAAAAGAATTCCACTTTAACCGCTATCTCACCCGTCGGAGGCGCATAGAGATCGCCAACAACCTGTGTTTGAATGAGAGGCAGATCAAAATCTGGTTTCAAAATCGGAGGATGAAATGGAAGAAAGATTCCAAACTGAAAAGCAAGGAGTCTGTCTAGGTAGAAGGTCGGGGCGGGGTGGGGCGGGATAGTCAGCACGTCTGGATGAGAGCACGTCTCGTTGTACCTTGAGAAAACTTTTTTTTCTTTGGGAGGTGGGAAAAAAGGAAGGGCGGAGGGAGGGTAGCAGCCTGGGACAGACTACATACCCTTGCAAATCTGGCAGACAAAGGCGTCCTCTGATTAGTATGCAAACAGACCGGGTCTTTAGCTTCCAACAAGAATTCAGGGTGAAAAAAACCTTCTGGAGTTGCCACCGGGCCCCCTTGCTCTCTAACCTGGGTCCCGCTGATCTGGGAAGGAAATGCCTTGCTCCCTCTCGAAGTTCGCCCTCCGAGTCTACTAGGGACGACTTTCCCCTAGGGCTAAACCTAAGCAAGGACACCCTTTAGGAAATAAAAATAAAAATAAAATAAAAGGGAAGCTCGAGTTATGCATTAAGAGGGGTGAGTGCGACCGTCGCTACTTTCTCTCTCTCTCTCTCTCTTTTTTTTTTTTTCCCCTTCTCCAATTTCCCGAAAGTCCTACTACGGCCCTCGGCTTCTATCCATTGCAAGTCTTGGAAAGTTCAGGTCTGTTGAAAATGCCTACTAATACTTTGCGTCCAAGTCGGATTTTGCGCCCCCGAAGCGACCACGCGATACGAGAGCACTTCTTCGCGGCTCCAATCCTACCGCCGGCCGGCCCGAGGGGCGCCGCCTCCCGAGTAAACTTGCCTCCTAGGATCGGGCAAGCGCGAGCTAATGGTCTCGAGACAATATTGACGTCTCGCGCGCGTGGAATAAAAAAAAAATTGCCTCGTGAAGTCGTTTCCTAGATGCTCTTAACCGGAGGGAAGGGGAAAAAAACAACAACAAAATCCTGGGAAATCTGTTTGCTCCAGGATATGTTTGTTCAGTGCTGGGAATGTTTTCTGTAATTATCTTATTCCCTCCCCATTTACTTATTTTTGTATTATTGGCCTATGAAAGAAAATGAAACGGACTAAGAGCAACACTATTTCCGCATCTCTCCTGGGAGATACTTGTGCAAAATAGTAAAGCACTGTGGAGGAATGGAATGAGGGGGTTGGTGGGAAAAGAGTGTGAATTCACTTGGCTTAAATATTCCAGTGTATTTATTTGTTGTGTAATTAATGTAGTATGTACATATATATACAATCCTTATTCAAATTACACTTTGTTTACATATAGTCCATTTAAATTTTAGTCTCTTCCCCCTTCCTTCTCCCTGTTGTTGTAATACCTACAGTATATTTATTGATTGTAATATCATATGTGAAAGCCCGTGGAATGAATGAAGGGAATGAATGAACAGATGAATATTCATAGATACGTATATTCACCAAAATAAACTATAAAGAATGCTTCCAACGATTAAAGGCCAAGTTTGGAGTGGGTGGGGATGAAGGAACATTTTTTTCTTGAGCACTGCCCAACACCAGGTCTAATATCTTTTTAGTTCCTTCATTTGATTTGATTTTTAAGTATTTTTGTTATGGCAATAAAGTACATCAAATGTGAGGCAGGGTGTGTTCACTTTAGCACACCAAACTATTTTCTGTGAAAGGGTTGAGTTTCAATTGCTTTCACTGAAATCTAGGATAATTCAGGACACTCCATTTTCAGTTAATTGGGTCCCTGAGTTTTAGATTTAAAGGCCTGCTCAGATCAGTGGAACTTTAAACCTCTGTCCAATGAGCAAAAATGGAAATGTAATAGAAATCAGTTTAAAGATCCAATTAATATTACTTCAAAATGGGCTCTTATCTATTTCTAGCCCCTGCAAGTATTATTATTATTATTTACTTTATTCACTAAACATGAAACTCAGTCAACTGAAGATTAAAAAATGCTTATTATTATTATTATTATTATTATTATTATTATTATTATTACAGCAGAATAATTTGAGGTAAAATAAAGTCAAATGCAGATGATCTATTCCCTCCCTTTCCTCATTGAAGGGAAAATGTTTTTTTTTAGTTTTAACTTTTCCTTTTTACACAGCCTAGTTTGGTGTCTTCAAAACTTGTCTGGATCGTTTCTCAAGAGTTTTCTTTTCCATTGCACCTTATAACAACAGTCCAAACAAGATCACATTTCTAAAGAATTTGATCATAATACTTCCAACTCAGCTGGAAGGAAAGTTCCCTCTTTCCCTCCTGCCCCACAGTTAACTTCCCATGGACTTAGGGTGAAACCTGTGCAGTAAGAAACTGGGCTATTGGTGACAATATCTGAACTTTCTGAGTGTGTGTGATTATTAAAAGGAGTCGAAATAAGAATGACAGGTTTTTACTTTACTCTCAAGGAACATGGGCTAAAAAGTAAAGAACAAAGAGGACATTTCTATGTGTTGGGTTTAAGACAAAAGGTATCCAGAATATGCAATACAAAACTTGCATATTCTTGCATATATATTATATGTTCACATGCATCTATATTTTTTGATTTGTTTATTTGGTTTGCCTATTGGTGGTATTACTGGACCCAGTTAGGTGGAAATTTGATTTGACTGGGATAGATGCAGGCCTCCGGAAGTGTGGTTGGCAGAACTCGGTGCATAGATGTTTCATGCGTATCTACGTAGATCCATATATGTGTTTTATTGAATTGCATGTATCAATGTGAGTCTGGGGAATGCAATTGTCCAATTCTCTCTCAAACCACACACAAGCCCACCCAAACTAGCTTGCTCATGCCTGGCATGTCTTTGGGGCTATTTACAGTAGAAATGCATGCTTGGGAATTCGTGGGAATGATCTCAGTAGCACAGTAAACCTTTGTACTGTTTTCCTCCGACACCATTTCAAACAAGGGAGCAATTTCCTGAACCCCTGAAGCAAAAGTTACTTTCCAGGATGGTGGGAGCTTTTGAAGATACTCCTAAAACCCATAGCTTTCTGTCTCTGACCTCAAAATGTCTGTTCTCTTCCTCTGAGTTCATTGGTATTTTTAGCATTGTCTTTTTATTATTGACAAGATAAAATAATAATAAGGTGACTAAGGCAATGGCAATTGTTTTATTTGCAATTTTCTGTCTACCTGAAAACCTTTTTTCCCCTCTTTCCTCCTTTCTGGCTTTTAACACTATTGGTAGCTTGATTTCATTTGGGTTTTCTGTCCACTAACAAGTCAAATTTTGCCAACATACCGATAGATCAAAAGTTTTTGGTTCCCCCTCTCCCCATTTCTTTCCTTTGTGATGCTAGATGGCCTTGTAAATGGTATAAAATTTCCAAACAGGAGCAGTTTTTTAAAAAACAACAATAACCACAACAACATGCCTACAAGGGGGGAGGGGAAGGAGAGAGAGTGTAGATGTTTGAAAAACATAAACTCTGCTATGTAAATCTAAGAGGTGTTTACTAAGGCATTGGAGAAATGTAGACATGTTTGGATAACTGTTCTCTAACCTTAAGCCAAGGTTTGCTGTTTTACATCTGTCTCATTTATTCTGGCTTGTCTTGACTTCCCTCCCCTCAGCTCCACAAACCAAGGCACTTCCTTTTCATTTGGTCGGAAATGTGCCAAGGAATAACTGAACTTGACAAGTTAGGGTTAACAAAATCAGATGTACTTTTGTTTTATCGTAAGGAGAGGGGGGGAGGAGGAGAGAGAGAATTTGCAAGCCCCACAGCACCAGCTCCAACTTTTCCATTACCGTAAGGCGAACCAGCCGGGAGATACACTGCCTTATGATTAATTATTCGTTTATCCAGCCAGCAACGTGGGTCTATTTTGGCCACTTTCCTGTCTTTTTAAAAAGTAATTTTTCAGGACTGATTAATATTTGGTGGTTGGGTTTGTCGTTGACTTTTGCTGCGCAAGACCTCCTCCTCCCCCCCCACTAACTCTCAATTTCTGCCCGCTTTTCACTCAGCCCCTTTTTTCCTAAAGAATTCTTGAAAAGCCGAGAAGGAAATGAAACATCGCTTACCTTTCATAGTCATCCATGTCAACACAGTGGGAACTTTTAAAAAGCCTCCAAACAAGAAAAGGGGGGGGGGGGGCGCGGAGAATGACAGACACCAAGTTCCAAATCTGTGCCTGTGTGCGGGTGAGCTTTTGGGGGTGGGTGGGTGGGAAGAGGCGAGAATAACAAGGACAATAATAATCCGGCCTTCTTTTTTTCAGCCAAAGCTTTTACTTTCCCTGAGAACATTAGCAGAAATACCAATGGCTTCTGACTGAATTTAGCAGTTTAAAACTTTTGAAGGTTATTTATGTGGATTGCCCAAAGCAAAAGCCCTGAGTGGCTCTCGCGGAGCACGTGATGTCATTAAACTAAGTTTTATGGTTTGGGGGAGCTGACATACCCACAATATATTTACATCATATATAATCTTAACTGTCTCCCATCGCAGCTGCTAGAGCTGTTTAACGCTGGGACAGAGGGACCAAGGCAGTTAGTGCGATTACGACGTCTCGGGCTGCGGTTTGGGAAGGTACATCTTCCCAAATGGATCCCTGGCGAGATCCGTAAGTGCGCTGTTTTCTCTCTCTCTCCCTTCCTTGCGCCTCTGCTTCCCCTCCAAAATCCTCCCTGCTTTCTCACATGGGGCGTCGAGCTGTGGTGAGGGTGGTAAGGTAGGAGCTGTTTTCCCTGGGAATGGAAAGATTTCCACCCGCTGCACCTTTTCTCCCGAAGTGGTGGGAAGCTGGAAGCCCTGATTTTTCCTCTAGCTCTGTTTCCCCCACGAGGAGAAGGCTTTGACAGGCTGTCCGACTGTGGGGATCTAGACTTTTGGTCTCTGTCCTACCTTTCCCCCCACCCCTCCCACCCAACCTCCGCCTCCCGCTCCATTTACCTCCTTGGGTCTAACTGGAAATTAAGTTAAGGTCCTTCTTAAAGCGTGTTCCAGGGATTCAGCAGAGGTTATTCCCTTCTCCTTCTTTCTCAGTTGCTTCCTTTGCCACTTTGGTTGTTGAGGATGGAGGGGAATGGGAGTCAGAAAGGTTTCTTCCAAAGAGAAACTCAGTTAAGAAGTTTTGAGTCCTGGTTTGGATGATGGAGGAGGGGGAGGAAGAAGAGGAAGAAAGAGGAGGAGGAGGAGGAGGAGGAGGAGAAGGAGGAAGAAAGAAAGAAAAAAGAAAGAGAAAGAAAGAAAAAAAGAAAGAAAGAAGGAAAGAAAGAAAGAAAGAACAAAAGAAAGAACGAACGAAAGAAAGAAAGAAAGAAAGAAAGAAAGAAAGAAAGAAGAAAGAAGAAGGAAGGAAGGAAGGAAAGAAGGTATAATGCATGAGCCTTGCAGTTGGGTTCATACAGGGCAGTCCTGTTCTTCCCAGAGAGGTTGTCAGGTGGAAACACCTCAGAAAGGCTGGAGGTAGGCCAAAAATACCACATCTTTGTGTAGTCAGGAAATGAGGAGATTTTTTTTAAAACCACCATATCTCTGGAAGTTGTGTGCCAGAGCATTGCAATGTCCCTTTGTTTGTGTTGCTTAAGTCAGCTTTCTTCTACTTGCTTCTCTCTTTGGCCTCAAACACATGTCCTTGTGTTAGCTTGCCTGAGCCAGTTAAGCCGGACAGAGCTTTCCCATGGATATCATGGCTGAAGGCTGCTCCCTGGCCACCCTGGTTCCCAGGAACTTTAATTGATGGTGAATGGGCTAGGAAAGAAGATCTGGCCTTTGCACACTTCAAACAAGAGACCTCCTTTGCAACCTAAGTGGACTCTGGCAAACAATTTGCCAGCATAGCAACAAGACTTTCTCCAGGAACCAAATGTGCTATGCAAGATGCTTACTCCCTTTTTCTTTTGCTATTATCTTATGCACTAATCCAAGTTACCTAGGAAGCTTGTCATAAATCAAGGTTCAGGGCAACTCTAGAAAGGCCTAATTTGCTCCTAGGTAAATTTTAAGACAGCACCTTTCTTCTCTCTTTAGGATTTCCCTCCATGCTGTCCCAATCCTCCTCCTCCTCTTATGGATCAGTGCCTTTCCCAGAATTTCCCCTAAATTTAGCAATTCAAGTCGAGGGAGAAAAGCGTCTATACATATAATGGTTGTGTATGAGCCTATACAGGTCTTAACAGTTGTTGGGATGACAATTTGGATAATTCACCTAAACTAGACAAAGAGAATAGGAGTAGATCTAGGGAGTCCTATCATCTTAGTTGGAAATTAAATGACAATCGGCTCATGTTGATCTCACCTTGTTTTTCTTATATCTGTGTTGAAAATTCAGAAAAGAAAGTAGCATAGGGCCTTCTCAACCAAAAGCCTTCTTTCCTAAGGCCTACCCAGTTAGCTAGCACAGGATTAGCATTTTAAAAGGCCATGTGTGTTGGAAGGCCTACATCCAGTGCTTTACAATTTTGTTTTGTTTTTTTTTTTTTTTCATACATTGCATTGGCTGAGTGTCAATGAATGGAAACAGCTATCTCAACAGTAGTGCAGAAGGTATCCTCTATTTCCGAAGAGCAAATTGCCCAGGGAAAGTTGAGACAATGGGTTGCAAAATAGGGCATCTATGAGATATTTGAAAAGTGCTATCTTACCACGAAGAGAAGTGAATAACTTTGATTGGAGCTTGCCAAAAAAAGGAGAGAACCAAATTGCTTCCCACTCTCTGTAGGAGATGGGGTGCTCACAATAGTCTGCAGTGGAAAATATTAAAAGTCATCACCTCCCACTCCTCCTCCGTTGCCTTCCCACAAGCCCTCCAATAGTCAACAGCTCTTCTACACACACGAGCATATGGGAGTTAATCAACAAAGGATATTATTCCTCTTCCCCCATCCTCTTTTTCTACTTTTGTGTGAAAACAACACAAGCTGCTGTTGTGTCTCTGATGGAGGGGAACAGCCCCTGGTGGATATTATCTCCTTCCTCATGACTCTCTCTTGCCATAGGACAATATAAAAATCAAATGACACTTAAATAGGTTTCCAACAGGCTGAGGCAGAAGCTTGTGCTCAGAAGAACATTTAGATCTGTTACATGAAGATTAGGACATGGAGCTTTAAGGGACTAGATCCTGTTTTCTAGAGGTGTGCTAAATGGTCCTTTTCTGACTTAAGCCTCTCAGAGTCCTTTCTTAAAGGAACAGGTTCTATGACAGACGTGTTTCCATTCTTGATGGTTCTTCTAACCAGACTTTTTACCCTTACCTAGTTCTCCACTGATGCATGGACACGTATCACCCTTTCGCTGGAGAAATGGGAGTCTGCAGTCTAATATATCTCCAGCCACCAAAAATAGCCCTGTACAATTATTTATCCATTCTGCTCCTCACTTTCAGGCTTGGCTGTTTGCTTCCGGTCTGAATAGCTTCCTTGGAAAGAGTCACAAAAGGGAAATTAATGTAATTGTCCTTAGAAATACATACATCGCTTAATTCCAATATCCTCCTGCCATTGGCAGTACTCTTAAACCTGAATGCCATTACGTAGTTTGAGGTATACCTAGTCACAGGTCTTCTATTACAAGTATTCTCTTAGAAAGAATATGGGAAAAGCCCCCTCCATTTTAGGGGTTTCTGGCTCATTGTATTCCAGCAGAAGATTGCAAATTTCAGCAGGCTTCTATAATAAGCATGAAGACTTGTTGAAATTAGTAAGACGGAGTTCTGAGAAAACATATTGGATTGGGTTGCCCAAATGTTTAAAAGCCACCCTTTACATTCAAAAGGTTATGGTCAGGGCTAATAGTAAATTAATAGTAATGTGTTCAAGAGGCGCCATACTCCAGACGAAGCACTGGCAGTGGTAGCAGCAGCATCTCCCTCCTTCTCCCCCCCACCAACTTCTTTCTCTGCCTAGCCCCCTCCTCATCTTCCTCCTCCTCTCTCTCCCTCCCCTCTCTCACATGCACTCACACATATACAAACGATTTGGCCCTGACACCAACCCAATTCCACCTGAAGACTTTCTCCCTTCTTTACATACACACAGCTCTCCCCAAAGTTTACTTTGCATTCCTGCTTCTACTGGCTTTGAGTTGCAGTGGTTAGAGCCAGACAAAGAGAGACAAATGTCCCCCTTAGGACATCTAAGTTTCAGCCCTGAAGAAGCTGTTTGGGGATAGAAGCCTGGGAACCAGAACGCAAATTGTAGTTGGTTGCACATAAAGATTTTTTAAGGTGGCCAAAGGTTTTATGATTATACCATATCTTTGACAACGTTGAAGACTGAGGACATTCAATGTCTACACAAGAAAAAAAGAGGAAGAAACACCCACCTATAAAGAAAAATATTACGAAAGAATCTCTCAAGAAAACAACAAAGGCAACAATAATCGTCGTGGTCCCCCCTCCCATTTTATATCCTATGTGTGTCTGCATCTTTATCACTATAGACATGCATATGAACAAACATGCACAACAGTTATGTTTGGCAAACTGCATTCAGTTGCCAAATGCATGCAATTGCATTCAGACAACATTCAATCAGGATTATAGTGGGAGCACTGGCTTCAATCCCCTTGATTTATTAAGGGCTGCAACTACTAAAATTTCATAAGCCATTGCCCCAGCACACAAAAAACTCACTTACAGAGATCTGTTTTCAGCACCATTGCAGTACCAGTTCAACTAAACTAATCCGGATTTCTGAACACAATCTGAATTTACTTTAAAGGGGCCTCCATAACTTCAAAGAGGAAAAAGAAAGACAGGCTAGTCCTCTCTTTCAAGAATCTGGGATGGTACCTCTCCAATACTTTGTGCTTATTGGTCACTCAACATAAGCTACATTCCCCACAATCCTTTTGGAAGCTGCCTAGAGGAGCTGTGCAAGTTTAATACTTTAGGTAAGGAAAGAGGAGGAAGTCCTAGTGGTGCTTTCTCAAAAGATAACTGGGCTTTGTTTTTCCTTGAAGACGTTTCGCTCTTCATCCAAGAGGCTTCTTCAGTTCAGAACTGAAGAAGCTTCTTGGATGAAGAGCGAAATGTCTTCAAGGAAAAACAAAGCCCAGTTATCTTTTGAGAAAGCACCTTTGGGACAACCATGACCTGGATGACTGAGAATATCCATAGACAAAGAGGAGGAAGATCATCAGCTATCCATTGCCTTCCAAGCCTGAATAAAGTAACATTCCCCCTTGCAGCAGAATCACAGACTCCTTTAAAAAAAAAAATCAACATTTTAGTCTGTACACAATTATAACATCTGTATCAGGGGAACTCCTTGAAAATAACACAAACCAATAAAGAACTGACCCAATCTTTTAAACACATGGAGTGAAAGGCCCACAGTGCTTCTCCTGTCTATTTTGCACTGGAGCAGAGAAGATCTGGCATTGCCCTGGAGCACTGAAAGAGGTGGCGACTGAACTAATCTCTGAGGGATTGAATAATTGGGATCTCTTCTCTTGAATGTGAAGCTGTTTTCTGCTTCTCTTGAAACTAAATACAAAATAACCCTAGGATGCAGAACACTAAGATCCATCTCAGTGGAAAAATCATCCTACTCTTGGGTGTCATCTCAGCCTCAATATGGATTTTTCTAAAGCAGCACATAATCTGGTCAAGGAGAGAAAAGGCATGGACCATTTCCACTTGAGAGAAAGATTGGGATGGGTAGAAGAGTAGACAGAGTAGACAAGAGGAGGAATCATGGTTATGACTTACCATGACTCAGAGGTTGTTTATCTGCTGGTGGCTTTGGAAATGCATCCACCTGGGGGCACTTCCTTGAGAAGAAACTCTGAATTCAAGAAACCAAAGAGGGTACAATCGAGTTTGGATTCTCATTTGATTCTTGGGTAAGGCTGGTAAATTCCCAAAAGTTTATTTTTAGACTTTTTGTAGCATGAACCTATGTGACTTGTACTCCAGGTCCCTCTACAGCCCTATAACAATAGACCTTTTAGTACCAGAGGATGTTCAGCAGGGCCCTGACTTTCAGTCTGCTGATCCTTGCTGGAAACACTGTGATGGACCAGAAGGATGGGATTTGATTAAGGCAATATTCAAAGCAGGCATTTTCTGGTTTGTTGACATCCAGGGTGTTATTTTCCCCAGTCTTCCTGAGAATTTGGGAATTCCATTCCAAAGCATATCCTAAGCCAGAATGTGCTGGGAAACTCTGGTTTAGGATATAAAAGACAGTAGGAAGGCAGGTAGATAATTCCCTTTGATATTTATAATCAGAAGTTTTCTCTTGGGATTCCAATTCATATCAGTTTCTGCTTCAGTACATGCAGGTCTTTGCCAAAACAGAGTGAGAAAAGAGGACAAGAAGGGATGGAAACCACCACCCTCAAATATTTTATCCTCTAAGACAGTATTTCTTAATCTTAGCAACTTGAAGGCATGTGGACTCCAATTCCCAGAATTCTCCAGTCAGTATGCTAGTATGAAGAATTCTGGGAGTTGAAGTCCACATATTTTAAAGTTGCCAAGGTTGAGAAACACTCTTCCAAAGCGTTATGAGTTCCAGAAGTGCTGAGTCATCTGCTCCCACTCTTTCTTTTCTAGATGCTGTTTTCTTTCTTGATGGTGCCCCTTTATTTAGCTAGTTGTATCCCGCCTTTATTTTTATAAATAGTTCAAGGCACTGGATGTACTGAACCTAATACATCTTCCTCCTCCTATTTTCCTCACAACAACCCTCTGAGGTGAGTTGGACTGAGAGAGTTATTGGCCCACAGTCACCCAGTCAGCTTTCATGCCTGAGGCAGAACTAGAATTCACTGCCCTAGTTTGTAGCTTGGTGCTTTAACCACTAGACAAAACTAGCTCTCTTTTCTAATCTTTCTACTGACTGAAAGAGAGAAAGGAAAGCAGAAGATTTGTGCCTCTTGTTGAATGACAGAATAATAGGGACCTTGGAGGTCTTCCAGTCCAACTTCGTGCTCAAGCAGGAGACCCTGCAATGCCTGATAAGTAGCAGTCTAGTCTTTTCTTAAAAGCCTGCAGTGATTCCAAGATGATGAGGAGCTTGGCTGGAATAGGATCAAAGGATCCATATTCCATACTCTATCCTTGAGGAGAGAAATCAGGAGGGAATCAGGCAAGGATGTTTGTCAAAGCCAACCAGAGGAAAGAAAATTGAGATCAAAACAAAGAGATGTGGAGTTGTCAGAAGCCTGTCATTTTATCCTCTCCTCCTTCTTTTTCTTTCAATACCACCCCTCCCTCTAATAATTCAGCCAGACTTCATTAATCCCTTACTTAGCTCAATGTGTTATTTTGCTGGAATTGTGGTACGTCTGGGGGAACTTTCTCTTTATATAAAAAAGAAAGAACCATAAATATTATTTCTGCCACAGGTAGAGAGAATAGATCACAAGGCTTAATCTTCTGCGCTTTTATTTGGAAATATTCATTCACCTTAAGATGATTATTATTTTTAGTGATTTGAATAAAGATTGGACTCCATAAAAAATGATCTCTGTTTTTAAAACAATCCCTTCACCTTGGTATCACATGCATTATAGAAAGAGAAACATGGCTGACAGAATAGCCGTTTCCCATATTGCCAAGCCCTAAACGCTTTCTTTTAAAAAAAATGAGTCAGGGATCAATTTATCTGTCTGCCTATTATGAGCATCAACTGATATCTCTGTCGTTTGGTGTGTTTTTTTAAAGGAAGAAATCTGGGAGTTGGAATGTGAAACGAAACTTTTGTTTATATTACTATAAGCACCCCCTCCACCCCCGTATCCTGTTAGCTTCAGCCTTGTAATGTCTTAAGTAGTCCGGTAGATTGCAGGCATTTTGCAAACTTACTTGTAGAACTGCACCCTCCCGCAGCAATTTGCTTGTGCGGCACCATTGCTAAACTGTAAGGTGATCTCATTGAATAGAATTACTCTGCAGAAAGAAAGAAAAAAAGCAGGGAAAAGAGCAAACAGAAAGTCAGCCGCATGCCCCTTTCAGCCTGCTCTATTTGATGTGCTTTGCCAGGAAGTAAGAGGAGAAGGAAATTAGCCAAGCAAGGAAGGTGCTTGGAAATAAATTGTTGGTGTCCCTTTGGAGAGAGAAGCAAAATTCTCTTACATCCACAGAGAGTGTACTTTTATTCTGTAGACTCTGAAGGGAGAAAGGAGAAGTTATTTCTCAGGGCAGCTGATTGTCCGATAGGCCCATGTTTAACAAGCAGGCGGGAGCCAAGGTTCTGATGCTGTATGGGTTTTGGTGTATCGGGTGTTAGTTCTTGTTGCCAGCAGATCTTGTGCAAATATTTTGGGCGGAACAAAGTTGTTTGATTATTTTCGATCTCTGATCGGGCCTGAATAAGTGAGTCCAAAAAATCCTCAGGCCACCTCATGTCCACTTCTTTAGTTCCTTGGGAAATGTATTTTTATCCATTGAAATAATTTTCCTGCTCCCTTTTAATGTTTAGACTTCTCCAAAGGTATGCTAGGGTTTGTAAGTATCCCTCTCCCACTCTCCTGCCATGCTTTAAAAATTAATCTTATGGCGTAAAAATGTTAGACACCCCCCCCTACAGAATTTATTTGCTCCAGTTCTGATTTTCTCAAAATTTGTATATTTCAATCTCTCTCCCTTTCTCTCTCTCTGTGTCTCTCTCTCTCTGTGTGTATGTTTGTTTACTAGGGGAAGGAGATGTTGAAGATATTATATTTTGCCTCTCCTTATTTTAAAAGGAGAGAGAGAGAAAAAAAGAGCATCTATTCTATACCAATGTCAGGGATTGACTGATTTGTGGCTTATATTGATTTATAATTTGGTCCAGAAAGAGCTCCGCTATCAAATGGCGTTTCTATTCGGTTAAGAATTGAATTCCCAGTTATCGATTGTGGGGGGGGGGATTTGCTGGGCTTGCCATTTTTGCCTTTCCTGCCAGTGATACCCATAAATCCCGCTTCAAGCCGTTCCCTGTCAGGGTGGCAAATGTCGTGTTCTGTGGCTGTTATTGTTGGGTTACTTCGATTTCAGGGTGTGAATTCCTTTCTTTGCAAATATAATCCATAACCCAATAGCCTCATTCAATAAGCAAAGTCATATTTTAGAAAAAGGGAAGAAAAGAAAGCAGGCGGACAGGGAAGCTCTTAAAACTTATTTGTCCACCCAACCATACGCCTATCTAATATCCGGGCCTGATTTTTTTTGAAGCCTAGAAAATGGAAAAGAGTAATTTCAGGAGGCAAAAACTAACAACCCAATATCCAGCTCATTACACCCTTCTTCTGCAGAGTCTGTCATGCTTAGCCATCCCTTTATATCTGCAATCCCTTGCACAACACCATGTGCTAGTTCCTGCCTCTCTATCTACTTGTGTATTATTACCAAGCATCAAAATATACAAGGCTGCACGTTCCTATCTGCCATGTTCGGAAGAGTCCAGGTTTCTTCTTACCAGAAAATGGCATGTGGTGGAGGAAGGAAGGAAGGAAACAAGAAAGGGAGAAAATACATACACACATACCACACTGATTCCCTTCCTGTTCCTATTCTGGCCAAGGCAGGATTATAGCTGGTTTGAATGTATAATATAAACATGTCGCAGTAACATGAATGGCTGTTTATGCACAATTGTAGGGAGATTTGTGAAGTCTGTTAAGCAGCATGCCTGTGGGGAAAGAGGAAAGGAAAGGAGAAAGGAAAGGAGAAAGGAAAGGAGAGGAAAGAGGAAAGAGGAGAGAGAGGAGAGGAGAGGAGAGGAGAGGAGAGGAGAGGAAAGGAAAGGAAAGGAAAGGAAAGGAAAGGAAAGGACCATCAACCGTAATGTCTTATTTTTAAGGCAGAAGACTTTCTTTCAGCATTGTGTGCCCCCCACCCCATACCTCCTTGCCCCCTCCCCCCCTCCACCAGGTGGCTTAAAACAATATATCCACTCTCAGCTCCTTTGGAATCGAACGGGAGGCTACTGTAGGCTTTTATTACGGAGCCTCTCACAGTCAGGAGAAAAGGAAGGGAAAAAAGGGGGGGAGGGAGGGAGAAGTGTCGTAAACGCAGGCAGGTGTCCGGTTTGATCTGTCTAATCACAGGAAGCGGCTTGGGGGGTTTGCCTGGCGGACTTCGGGTTGTAAATACCACCGGTCTGTCGGCCCTTTGCTTTCTCTTCCTTCTCAGAGGTCCCTGTGAAAAGATAAAACAAGCACACACACACAGAGAGAAAAAAAAAGGGGGGGGAATGGCGGAGCTGGGAGGGAGGCTCAAGGCGATTGCGTGCGTGCGTGTGTGTGTGTGTGTAACCGTGTGCTTGTGTTGTGGGTGGGGGGGGCAGTAACCCGGCGTGGAGGATTGGGGCTAGTTGACGCCCGTCCCAAGGAAAGCGCTCCATCACCCCCGTTTGAGAGGGGCTGCTTGCCGCCGTTTCAGGACCCCCGATCAGCGCTGGGCGCTCCGTCCTAAAAGGGGGACCCTTCAAGGATCCGCTGGGGAGCAATGAGGCCGGCCGAGAGGCTGCGGGCGGGAGCGAGGATCCTTCCAAGACAGGCATCGTGGTTTGCAAGCCTGACAAGGAGGCTCCGGTCGCCTTACGAGGCGAGCAGGGCCTCCTCCTTCTCCACCTCCTGCTTCCCGTTTCTCTGCCGGGAGTTTGAAGTCCAGCATTCCTGCAGGGCTGCGAGGAACCGAAAGGCAGAGGGATCCTCGGAAGCGGAGGCCACCTTCCTCCTGGAGCCTAACGCTTTTGAAACGTGCAGTGAAATCCCATTCGGATCGCTGTCCTCAAGAGAGGAATCGCCCCTTTGTGTCAGAAACACTAACGCCCGCGCACACTCGGGGAAGCAAATCAGCTTTGGGCGTAAAGAGCGTCGGTGCCTGTAAACGCCGAGCTATTAACAACTGAAATTACAATCTATATATTGTGTATATATATATGTGTGTGTATATATGTGTGTATATACGTCTGTGTATATATATACACACACCCTAATTTTCCTCTCTCTCTCCCCCTCCCTCTCTCCTCTCTCTTTCCTTCCCTCTTCCTCTCTCTCCCTTTCCCTCTCCACATCTATCCTATCCTATCCTATCCTATCCTATCCTATCCTATCCTATCCTATCCTATCCTATCCTATCCTATCCTATCCTATCCTATCCATCCATCCATCCATCCATCCATCCATCCATCCATCTATCTATCTATCTATCTATCTATCTATCTATCTTTCTATCTATCTATCTATCTGCCTGCCTGCCTGCATGCCTACCTACCTACCTACCTATCTATCATATCTACCTCTATCATCTGCCCATCCCTCCCTCCCTCCCTCCATCCAACACAGTTTCTCAAAGGCAAGTTATTCTTCTATTTCTTTCTGGAACTGACCATATTTGTACTGCATGAGCTCTTAACTTCTGATGGCTTCTAATCATAGGACAGAAGGAAACTCAATAGGTGGTTCTAGAAAGGAGCAAAAAAAAGGGGGGGGAGGGGGCTGTATTGCTAGTTCCACCTCTCCCTGAGAAGACCTACCATGGTCAAGCGATGGAAATATATTTTCCCAGTACCTTGTAGTTGCATTGGTGTGGCTTTGACACGTGCTGACCCTTGAAATGAATCCCTGATATTGCTGTGGACAAATTGGGAGTAGGGAGGAAATCTGAGGCTATGCGTGGAATTACATATATCATCAGAGAAATTGGGACTGAATAATCCCATCTCTGATACTGCATTTCACACGCCACAGAAGGAAGGATACAGATGAAAGCGACAGAAAGAAGGATTGGTCTCATGGAGGATGACCCATCAGTCTTTCCATCTAACTATTTCTTCTCACTCTAACCCTAACAGTTCCCTGTTATTGACTCTAAAGAGGAGCGATTCGATAGGTTCATTATCTCTCTTTCCCCAAAGTTTTCCACCTCCATCTTTAGGGGATATGATCCCACCGGACAAATTTCCCTTCTATCCCTCAATAAAGGGATCATCTTTCTTTCTCCCCTCCCTTCTCTTTTAAAACTCAGCCTCCAACTGATGCATCAGAGAAGCCTTTTCTGTATACCATTCCTGAAATGTTTCTTGTCCAGCATCACAGCTCCTTTGGCTTCAGTAGGCTTGACTAATGGCAGTTGCAATTGACAAAACCTGCAGAATTATAACTGCTAAACTCAGATGGGAGATAATATAGACCCTCCTACATTTATTTAACAACAAAACCTCCCCCCCCCACACCACCACATCAGCTCAACTTTCTGTTGAGTTCCGCCTGCTGCACTGTACTTACTGTTTACAGCTTTCCCTGAATCACAGGAACTAATAAACGTTTTATTAAAAGGTTTTGATGGATTCACCATTGGGATTAACTAAGATAATAGTTTATTACACTGTGAAAAATTAAACTGAGTACCCTGGTGGGGAAAAAAAAATAAACGTTACAAATAACAAAGCTCCCGATTAAGCATAATGCACTATTGTTCTCAGACTCTAGATATAAGTCACTGGATGTTTTTTTTAATGGATTCCCATTCCCATGTTAGATTAAAAGGCAATTAGAATAATTTTCCTAGGCAGGTCCGTCTATCTATCCGTTTCTCTCTCTCTCTCTCTCTCTCTTTCTATATCTATCTATCTATCTATCTATCTATCTATCTATCTATCTATCTATCTATCTATCTAACATCTATCTCTGTCTTTCTGTCTGTCTATCTTCCATCCATCCCCATTTATTTATTTCTCTTCCTTTGTGATTTTTTTAAATGGGGGGAAGAGAGAGGAAAGCACCCAGCTGACCACAAATTCAAATTAAGTAGGAAGAATGCAAGATGAGCATTCTCTATAGAACAGCGCAAAGGTTAATGGTGCTAAAAGGATCCTAGTGATCTTTTTATAAATGGAACCACTCTCTTCCTTGCAAAATATCCTTCAAATATTGGTCTGCTAGGTAAGGGATGATTCCCCTACCCAGAACAGCAGCCTGATTCTTCTCAAGTCTTCACATTTACACATCCCCCCCTCCCCCAAATCTGAGGTGGGATAGGGAAAAGTTTACATATGCCTGCATCACAACCTCTCAGCTTTTTTTGATGCTATTATTTGCTGTTGATGCAAATAAGGTTTATTCACAAAATCCACACAAGTATGATTACAATGGTATATTACCTGTATATTAACTCCTTTAAATCTCATATTCTTTGTACCGTGTCTATATTTGCAAAGTGTGAGTGTGTTCCTGCGCCTATAATGGTATCCTATATGTATCTTTCATTGGTATATAATATGCTTATGCATTACATCATAGAAAGCAATAAATGTCACATTGCTATGTATTGCTTTGAAAGCAGAAATGAAGTTTTCAGATAAAAGGAACATTCATTTAAAGAATCCAAATGATCTGTTTATTTATTTCATTTCTGGTATAGTATTCCAAATCCTCAGTAGCAGAGGAGAAGGTGGCAGGCTGGTTATGCATCTATTTAAACATGTGGTCTTTCCTTGAGGGAAAGTAGAGTTTATTTCTTATCACATCCCTGTGTGGCATAGCTCACCATTGCTAGCTCATCTTACACTACACTGAATATTTTTGGTAGCTATTTAGTTCCTATCATTTCAGCATATCTTTGAACTGAAGGCATTTAGCCTACAATTCACTTTCCTAGGAGTATTCTCTGTTAACTCCGAAGATCTTATTTCTAAATAGAAATGGAAACAATGGTCCTGTAAGCTTACTCTATGCTCCATAGATGTGTCTGATGGGATGTGTAGTATAAACCTATATATTTAGCCCTCTTGAATGTTATACTATATTTTAAATCCAGATATTCAATCTGGTGTCCACTGCTGTTTTGGACTAAAACTCCCAGATTCCACAGCCAAAGTAACTAACATTCAAAGTTGGTTGCAACGGGAGCAACTATTCAGGTCATCTAAAAAGATGTTAGTCTATTCTCAATTGAAATAATCAAGGAAGCAAACTATCACCCCTTTGCTTATTCTAGACATTTCTGCTCTTAGAAGATAATGTTTATATTAGAAGTTCAATTCTTCTGGGAGAGTCAGAAGTAGAGTAAAATAATTAAAAGGAGAACAGAGACCATTGCAAAAGTGACTGCATATTCCAGACATAGGAAAATCCAACTGTGCCAGAATCTGGGAAATATAAATGCTATGAAATTACCACCGACAATCCAGAACCAGGAGATTATCCTTTGGGAGTGTCAATCCATGGCTAGAGGATTGCAACATCCAGTGACATTGTGAGAGAACTGTTTTCCATTAAATGCCTTGGAAAGATCTTTCATATCAGTTGCCATCACCTAAAGTGGAGCAAGTGTATCCCTACAAACAAATATAATTGTAGTTGCAAGATGAAGCATAACAGGATCAGTGGTGAAATCCAATTTTTTTTACTACCGGTTCTGTGGGCGTGGCTTGGTGGGCGTGGTGTGATTTGGTGGGTGTGGCTTGGTGGGCGTGGCAGGGGAAGGATATTGCAAAATCTCCATTCCCACCGCACTCTGGGGCCAGCCAGAGGTGGTATTTGCTGGTTCTCCTAACTACTCAAAATTTCCACTCCTAGTTCCCCAGAACCTGTAGAACCTGCTGGATTTCACCACTGAACAGGATGTACATGTAGATGTGTCTCCACACATATGAAAGGGGCCCTATTCTGAGGGATCTTTGGTGCTCTCTGAGCTTGGTTGTTTTCTTGAAGATGTTTTATTTCCCAAACGAGGTAACATCATCAGTGCAACCTAGTTTGGGTAATGAAAGATCTGCAAGAAAATATCCAAGTTCAGAAAGCACCAAGGACTCCTCATTTCAACCCTGAGCTACAAATATTCTCCTTTATTGGGACCCTATATTTTATTTCCCTGCAGTCCCAACCTCTGATGGGAACAAGCTATTTCTCTGCTTTGCTCCTCCTATTGTGATCACACCCAACCATTTGCACTATTATTAGTTCATTGACTGCTAGCGCCTGGGTGGGCAAATTTTTGGATTTACCAGCAAGAAGAGATAGGGCCAACCTCTGGACTATTAGACCAGGTTCTTCATCTCTCCCAAATGACAAAAGATGTTCTGAGTCATGATGAACTAATTTATTCAGCAAGCTTTCCACTGTGGTCAAGGCAGAAAAAGCAATCTAAAATAGATCTCTGTTTTTAAAGGAAAGCTAGTTAATTTCAGATACTTATTAGACAACCCCAAAGTTCCCTCTCCCCCTCTCTCTCTCTGTGTGTATCTTTCCCAAGAGCCCTTTGTTGTTATAGGCCTCTCTGAAAATTCTGCCACAGGGTGATAAGATAGGCATCAGCGGTATTTATGGGGAGAAACCCCTGTGTTTTTCCCCAGCAAGGTTTTGGAGTCTTTATCTCAGCACTAAAAAAAAAAAAAAAAAAAAGAACGAAAGGAAAGACAGAATATTACCAAGTTTTCATTCTCCAATTATCACTAGTCCAAACATTAACAACTACCAATGATGGATCGTCAGAGTTGGAAAAGAAAGCAAATATATTTTCACCTTTCCAAGGGCCAAATATTTCCAACCCAAGTCACAGAGAATTCTCAGCAAAAGGGGAGTTGTTGGCTAATAGCAGATTAACCAATCTCAACAATATATATACAGAGTGGGGAAATTGCAATCTATTAGGGATCCATCCTTACCAGGGAGCAAATGCCATCGACTCAAATAGGACTTCCTTCCTAGTACTGCTGTACAAAGTAAAACAAGCTTCCTTTACGTACCTCCTGCCCTTTTCTCCCAAAACATTTCCATTAATATAACATTTGGGATAGTTCACCAGCTTTACCTTTAAAATATGAGAGAGAAATTAAAGAAGGAAGGAAGAATAGTAACAGTGCTATCAATTTTGTACATTTCTACTCAGAAGTAAATCCTGGCATGTTGGCGGAGAGTTTAGCCTTATCCTTAATTACATTAAGTCTATGGTTAGCTATTATGCTTTAAAAGAATTAAGGACAAATTGAAGCAAACATCATCCCTACTCAGAGAGCAGAATAAATGTGCTTTGGAGAGTTCACGAACTGGAGCATCTGAATTAGTTCACTTTCAAACCATAAATAAATATATAAATGAAAGGCTGAAATATAGATGTGAATATGGCTGATAAGCGAAAGAGAAAGAGAGAAGGGGAGGAAGACTGTTGTTGTTGTGATAGTTGTTTTGAAGGCGGGGGGTGGGTGGGTGGGTGGTGGGGATGACTTGGTTGGAGGGTTAGAAAAGGGGAAAAAAAACCCAACAATTTCTCCAGCATAAAAATGAAACATCATATTAGTTTGCCTTTGGGCTTCATTTTTTCCCTTCTACATTATAACTAGTTATTGAACTCGCTAGAAGATCTAAAGGCCATTTGCGAGGAGACAAATTTCAATGGAGGTTCCCCATCAATAACTCCTTGGCAGTGACCTATTGGATCAAGTCAAACAGGGGAGGTGAAATTCAGGTCACGCTGTCTAAGCAATATTAAAATGCGCCCACTTTTTAAAAAGCCACTTTCAACGAGATTTGAAGAAAATTGAATTCCTGGGAGAGGGAGGGAGAGAGGGAGGGGTGAACGCGGTGGGGATGGGATACTGGTGGAAGAGAGGATGAGAAAATAGTTTGCATAAATATGCTTCCCCTCTTTCTTTCTTTCTTTCTTTCTTTCTTTCTTTCTTTCTTTCTTTCTTCTTTTCTTTTGAATTTTAATGTTTTAATAATAGAGATAATAAATACTTACACAAATGAGACTGAAATAGGGCTTAAAAGATGGGGGCTATGCGAGTTTTACGTCTAGTGACATGCTCTGGTTATTCAAATCATTTCACACCAACTCATTTTTTTTTTAGTGACAAGAGATTTAAGGGGAAAAAAAAATCAATTAAACATTTGCATATTTCTTTGCATAAATTAGATCTACCTCCTGACATTGTGGGAAGCAAGAGAAAGGGGGAGGGGGAAGAAGGGCCAATGAGGAAAGATTTTGTGGTTTTTTTCATACCTACTAATTTGTGGTTGGTTTCTTTTAATGAAAACAGGATTATTTATTTGATATTCAAATAATGTGCTATAAAGAACTCTGCTCTGTAAAACTGATCTTCCTCTCCCCATTTCCCAAAAACATTTTTCTCACCATACCCACGCATACGTAGTACATGCACACACATCTTCCCATCTAGTCAGTGAACAATCTTTTGATCCAAAAAAAAGAGTCCAACTCCCTGATCAGGGATATGAAATGTTTTGTTCACGTAGGAAAAAAGTAATTTCTGGCGCATAGAAAAGCTTGGAAGTTGAATTATATTCTTGGATCTTTTCAGGTGTCTGCAAATAACAGCTTTGAGATGTTTTTTTTTTAAAAAAACAAAAACAAAAGCCTGTGTCTGTGTATCTGTGTGTGCACGTGTATGACCGCCTTGTTCGGCTAGGGAATGGCCTTGGTTATACTTAACATTAAAGAGTATATGGCTCGCACGATAAAGCTTTGTGTGATGGGGGATTATTCATTTAATATTTATTGGGATCGCTAAACAGGGAAATAACAAACCCTCTGTGGCTTGATACTGCATTTAGGGGTGGGGGGATGCTTATATTTATTTATTTATTTGCCCGGGGAGGGTGGATCCAAGATGCACAGATTGTAAATGGCTAGAGGTGTGGGTTACCAAGCGGTCAGTATGGTAATAGCTTGCACAATGAATCCGCAGGGACAATGGGCACTTATTTTTCTTCCATACTGTCAAAGGGACGCTTTGTACTCAGAAATAGTCCTGGAAATGGGAAGCAAAAAGATACATGTTTTTCCAACCCGATTCCCTGCTTTGGATAGGTATTAAGAATCAGGAATGATTTCCCCGGAGAAGTTCTATTTCTTTTTGCAATTGCTGATCGAGAGTAATTATTACAGAAATAATGTGTGTCACCACGTTGGTTTTTTTTTTTTTTTTTTTTTTTTTTTTGCCGGTTTGGAGAAAGTGAGGCTAAGGAGGGAAGGATGCTAAATAGAAACAAAAGAGGTTTGTGCTCCACTATGGTTTTGTTTTGTTTTTTCCCACAGGGTTTTGGAGCCTTGTTTGATGGGGACAATAAGAAGAAAAGTCCCCAAACCCTGAAGGAATCAAGCTAAGCAAACACACTGAGGTTTTTGGGGGGGTGGGGTGGGGGGGGAGAGGGGGTAATAACTCAGGAGAGAAAAATCATTTCTTAAAAAGAATGTACCTAAGTCAAAATATGAAGAGGAAAGGGAATAAATTGACACAAAGAAAGAAACCAAGCCATCACAATTTGGGTTGCAAAATAAATAAATTTGAAAATAATAACAATAAAAATAATCAAATGGTTGGCTCAGCTAACCAAGTAAACTCACTCCTTCGCTAGGGAGTAAATTCAGTTGGTTTGGACTTCCAAGCATTCCTGCGAGAATTGGATGATATCCTGCCACTGAATTTTCTACAGAGTTAAAAAGTTCATCTAAGTTCCAGAATTGCTGGCATGATCTTGCAGTGCCTGCCAAACAGGTTTATTCAAGAGTTCTTCCTTATCCCAGAACAGCCCTAAGGTTCTTGAGCCTTAGTACTGAGAGGTGCTTAAAACTCAAACTTCTTATATCCTTCCTTACCATCAGGTTGGATTCTGCTAACATTTATAAAAAGGAGACAAGGCAAGAAATTTCCTGATCTCCCTGTGAATGCAGTGGGATAAAATGCACTAGGAAGGTAAATGCCTGTGATAAGAGCCCTGAGATATGCAAAGTTCAGAAGAAACAGCTGTAAATGCTGCTTGCTGCAGCTGGTGGTAATACCAGAGCCAGGAGTAAAGATACCATCACTACCAGCAGCTAGAATACTACTACTTTCCTACTTTCTCAGGAAAAAAAAAGAAGATAAAAAAGACATTTTAAAAAACCCTCTGGCATTAATAATAATTGCAAAATCAGAAATCTTTGTCATTTCCCCCGCCCCCCCCCAGTTGACATGTATTAGTTTACCTTCTATGCCATGATTTTAAGATGAAACAACCCACCCCATTTCCCAGTTTCTTTTCTTTTTTGCTTGTCACACATAGCAACAGATACATTAGACCGAATTGTTCCTATCCGAGCATGTATCAGAATTCCTTTCCTAGGGACAGTTATCTGAATCAATGGGATTTGGTACACTGCTGAGTTAATCTCACAATATTTCTCTTTTGCCTTTTACACTATGTTGGACTACATCACTCATACTCTGCTGCCAGCCATCAACTGATCTGGAGGACTCCAGGCTGAGGAAGGCATATTTATAATAAGGTGATTCAAGACTAATGCATTTTCAAGAATAGAATAGAATAGAATAGAATAGAATAGAATAGAATAGAATAGAATAGAATAGAATAGAATAGAATAGAATAGAATAGAAGTTCAGTTCAGTTCAGTTCAATTCAATTCAATTCAATTCAATTCAGTTTATTATAGTCATAGACCAGAATAGAATAGAATAGAATGATATATACTGTATACAATAATAAATAACTTTCTCCCTCGGGAATATAAAACCAGCTTCAACCTCCTTTTCTTCTTCCAGAGTTAATCAGTAAATAACCATTCAAATGAAGGATTAGATACCCATAGATGAGTAGAGTACCATCCCAGACAGTACTTTCCCCTTTAATACTGCACATGAGAAGCATTCAGTAAAGGAACAGGGCTGGGTGGGCTTTACTAAGTGCTTATTGGATGTACTCTTTTTAAATGTCCAAATGCAATAAATATAAGCTGTAGCCCAATTAGAAATCACTTTCTTAGGCCTAATTACCAAAGTGAATGGATTCCATCTTGCTAAAATCTACCAAAACTGTGCATAGCTAGAAAGAGTTTAATTTATGAAAAAGCTTTTTTTGGAACTCTGTACACCTGCTTAGAAAGAAAGAAGAAAGAAAGAAAGAAAGAAAGAAAGAAAGAAAGAAAGAAAGAAAGAAAGAAAGAAAGAAAGAAAGAAAGAAAGAAAGAAAGAAAGAAATATTATTGGGAAAGAGGAGGAATATATTTCTCAGGTTTTTCTAGTCTCATAAAGGACAAACTCATCAGTCGTTTATATATACCCTGTAGAATCGAATTTGTGTGAGCACCTCTATTGCAAATTCGTCTCTAGGGGGATATATGGATGATGCAAAAAGCTTGCTAATGTTCTGTTTTCTTTGATTTCCTCTTACTTGCTGATGTAATTAAAAATCTCAAATGTTTGGGGGTGGGTAATGCATGTATATTTTTGTGTGTATATAATTTTGATAGATCTAATGGAGTCTCATAACTAGATGATGAATAAATAGTTAAAAAAAAAAAGAAAGGTAAATAGTTCTCCTGATAATAAAAGCCACAATTATTACTTTTTTCTTGGAAAGAAGAAACAATCAGATTGCAAACACAGGCTTGCACAAGCCCTTGTCAAAGAGAGAACATGCATGAGAGGAAAAGGAAGAGAGAGAGAGAGAGAGAGAGAGAGAGAGAGAGAGAGACCTAACCATTTCAAGTGACTGATTTATGGCGTTTTACAGCCCCATAAAAACTGCTACAACCAGCCCAGAGCCTCCGACACCGCTGGCACATTTAGTCTAATAAATAAAACATAAACAGTTAACTTTATGTGTCACTTTTATTGTTATCAAGTAAAATATTGCAATGCCCTGCAAGCTATGATTTTCAACTATAATTGTTATCAAGCAATACAAGGGATTAATCCAACTCTCGGTGCCCCCTTCTTCTTCGTGTAGGCTATAGATAAAGCCCTTAGCTGCAATAAATGAACACTTTAAAATGTTTGCTTCAGATCAACTTCTTTAGCCTACCCAGGGGTTTGTTTATATTGGCATCTGGGCATACATTCTGTCCACTCCTATTTCCATAAGGAAACCAGATGTTCTGAATTAAGGCCCTATACTTTTCTATTAGTGGGGGGGGGGGGTCGGGTGTGTGTGTGTCGTGCCTACCTCTTGTACGGGGATGGGGCATAACTATCATCCTTCTGTCTTACATTCAGTCCAGATGGGTGTAGGGTGTGCAAGTTTCCCCCCCCAATTATAAAACACCCCCCTCCCCATAACCTTTGACTGAACGAAGTCCGGATCTAAATGAAGAGAGCCTCTATCTTTGTGTTTCTCCTTACTGTCACCTTCTCATTCCCCCTTCCCACCCTCGGAAGGGTAATGGACCTGCCCAATGGCTGCCTAGAACTTCCTCCGCTTTTAGTTTCCAGCTCTTCTTGCAACTCCTCAGATCGCCCTTAAGCAAAGGTTAATGAGCATTCCTAGAACACTCCAAATGACGCAAAGGTGATTTGCATATGCCCCTGCTCCTCTCCCAACCCCCCCTCCCCCGCCCTCGCAGGTAAGCTGACTTCTTTGTCTCTCCCCCTCCCCCTCCCCCCTCTCCCCCCCCCCCCACGGCTCTTGCCCACAAATCATTGGCATGCAAATCTTGAACTTCTTCCTACTTTTCAGCCTGAGTGTCTTGAAGGGAGCTTGTGGTCTATGGGGAGGGGCGGAGAGGGCGCTTCTGCAGACAATTATACTAGCTGAGTTCTGGGGAAGAGGGGAGGGAGGCGGAGGCAACACCCTCCCCCCCTTCCCGATTTTCTTTTAAGGTGAAACAAGCAAAGCAATTTTGAGCGCGCTTCCTCTCTCTGCCCTGCAAAGAGA